>NC_052482.1:13281385-13365384 GCF_009730915.1 Dioscorea cayenensis subsp. rotundata
AGTGACATTTTATTACACGGATTCACAATAAAACTTTTCATGCATGGTTCTCAAACCAAGTAAGTTATCAATGTATCATATTAATTAGAAGTTTGATAATACAATTAAGCTACTTTATTTAAATTTCCCTTTATGCTTGTAGGTTCGACAAGATAATATTTCAAGTAATGAAGAAACTATAGAATATTTCAAATACTTGGCATGGTTTCCAAATAATTTTGGTAGAAAGTTAAAAGGCTTTATATCAATGGATTTTGGTTTCATACTAAAGAACTTGAAAAGAAGAGAAAAAGTCAAAACAGTGGGGTAGTTGTAATTGCGAAGACTCAAAGTTTTGCAAGTGCTAAAGATAAACATCCAATTGATGGCAATGTGACATATTATGGAGTTTTGAAGGAGATTATAGAATTAGATTATTGGATTAGAAAAAAGTTATACTATTTAAGTGTGACTGTGTATCAAATGAGAGGGGTCTAAAAGTTGATAATCTTGGGTTTACATTAGTTAATTTTGCAAGACTAATGGATGAAAAAGAACCATTTGTAATGGAAGCTAAGGCTGAACAAGTTTTTTTTTTTTTGTGCAAGACCCTATTGATATTGATTGGTATGCTACTATTAAGATAACTCCAACAGACTATTATGACATGAATAAAGAAGAATGTTCCGAAGATATAATGTCACATCTACAAGGTGAAATTTCAACAACTGGGTTACTTGATGGTGCTTTGGATAATACTAATGAGAATATTAGTTGGGTGAGATCAAACACATGTGGCACAACTATTGAAGTTCCTCTAGAATCTACGTGGAACTTAAATGAAATTCTTAATAATGAAGAGAATGGAGAAGATGACAAGACACAAAATATGGAAGCTGATGATTGGTTTGATTATTGATGTATATGTGAATATCGTCGATATGTTTTTATAAAATATGAGTTCATCTTTTCATTTGTATCTCTGCCTTATAGCATTTAAGTTTTTTGCTTTTTAATATTATTATCAATCACTATTTTAGTATTTTCATTTTTCATTCAAATGCAATTTAAATGTTAAAGAAATTGTAAGTTATTTAATATTTGGAATTTTGCATATTAGATTATGGCTATCAACAAGCATAAATTCAGACAAAGTCCAGCAACAAAGAGTCATCAAATGCAAGGTGATTTAGTAACATGTTTGCCACTAGCTCAATTGCGGCAATTCCAGTATAATCAAACTAATTATAAAAATCAAGACTGCGACACAAATCAAAATTACTCAAGTATTTACATAATTATAATATCCATGTTATAAAAAGGTTTCTTATCACTATTAAATTATTTAACAAGATAATATTGACAATATTTAACAGAATCAAACAATGCAAGAAAAAGAAATAGAGGCCCGACTATGTGCAAAGATGTTTGTACATTGGCACGAAATGGCGTCTATGCACCATTGAATGGAGGTTAATGCCAAATGATTACAAAGAGGATATGTGGAAAATGATTGAGGTATTTAATTTTTTTTTTCTACATGTAGAATTATGTTCAATTACAACTATTATGCCACATTTAAAATTATTTCAAACTATTTAATATTTAGTATTTATAAACTTCAGG
The DNA here is from genome assembly GCF_009730915.1 of Dioscorea cayenensis subsp. rotundata. NCBI lineage: Eukaryota > Viridiplantae > Streptophyta > Magnoliopsida > Dioscoreales > Dioscoreaceae > Dioscorea > Dioscorea cayenensis. The sequence goes on from NC_052482.1 coordinate 13,282,991, forward strand.
CTAAGTTTGACATTGATCCCTTAGCTAAGGATTGGATAATGATGTCTCTTGCTAAAAAATGGAAGGACTTCAAGTCAAAGGTAAAAGATCATTGGTTCAAGACAAGGCAACGTGATAACAAGGTACTAAAGGACCAATTTGATTGGCTATTAAAATCTTGAGAATCAACTAAAGCAAAGGTACATACTACAAAAAAATACTACAAAAAAAAAAAGACTTTTTTCCTTACTAAAGAACTAGTAATGTATTTCTTTCATGTGAGAAATTGTATTTTTCTTTGTTTTCTATATTCGAGGGTGGACCCACATGGGTGGCGACTGGGGCTGGCCGAAAAAACCTTAGAAGAACCGTGTCCAATGAAAGTTAAGCCTAAGAATTTTTATATGAATATTAATGTTTAATAATATTTTGTTTGTATGTAGCCAATATATAATGGGCATGTGCTTGAGTGGTTTGTGGGAATTGGATGATAGGAGCCCACCATGGTTCAAATCCAAGAGTTTGCAATGTTAAGTTTTTAATAATTTTAGTAAAAAAAACAAATTTTTTTTTCAAAAAATTGTGAAAATTTTAAAAAATATAAAAAAAACAATGTTCTAAACTTTATAATTTTTTTAATAATTAAGAAAAGATTAAATTGATAATGTGGCATGACTAAATGTAAAAAATTTTAGTAATGAAAATTATTTTATTTAAAACTTTCTAAATTTGTAAGGTTTAATAAAATTTGAAAAATTGTTCAAAACATCCCTCACAATGATAGTAGTTGATTTCAACCCCTTTACCGATGAGTTATGGTTCTGCCACTGGTAATGGTTGGACTGAGGAGAGGCCATGGTTGGGCTAAGAACACAGGAAAATTAAAGGGTGACGAATATGAGAACATTGACTTTTATTTAAGCCCTGGCTGAACTAAATTCCTGGGTCTGCCACTGTCTATATTTATAGAAAAGGGAGTTGTTGGTAAAAGAAACATACTCAAATTAAAGTCTGTTCATACTTCAGGCACCAAAAGTTTTGCAAGACAACGAGAGGAAATGGTAATTTATTCATTTAATGTAAATTATAATTAATTGTATTTATTTATTATAATTATTATTCTTTTATTGAAAATTAACAGAAGGGTTTGAGCCATCTTGAGCTGATGTATACATTGCAACTCACACACGTAAAGATGGAAGACCTATTGATCATGAAACTGCAATAACAATTATAAGTTAAAGAATTTTATTAAATTTATTTTTGGATGCACATATTAAACATTTTTTATAATATTATAAATGTTTGTTGTGTGAATATTTATTTTGCACAGGACAAGCTACAAGAAGTTGTTCAAAATCAAGGTCCAGAATTTATAAATTCCTCTGGTCCTAATGTTATTTTTTTCTCAAGTTATGGTAGAAGATAAAAGAAACTACGTGCACACATATGGTTTAGGTCCTTCTCCTGCAGATTTGTGGGGTCACAAGGATACTTGTTTAGTGCTAAGGAAGATTGTCTCCAATACTAAAAAATCATTTAAAGAAAGGATGAGCCAGATGGAGAAACAGATTGATACATTAACAAGTTGTGTTGTTAGAATGTCCTCTTTGCTACAAACTAAGTGCCTAGATGTAAATGTAAATGATATAGCAAGGCAATCAGATAGGGTAAGTTTGTGTAGGAATAATTTATTTAGAGTTTTTCTTATACATTTTTGATTATGTAGTGCATACAATCTTTGATGTAAATGTTAATATTTTGTTTTCTCTTTTATTTAGGAACATACAATCTTTGATTCTCCAAGTGGTTCCTCACAACAACAAATTCACTCTGAACCTAATTGTCGGGAAATTCATCAACTGAAATATTTGATTAAAAGTAACACACAATCTGCATTTCTACTTAGCTTGTATTTTACTATTGCTTTAATAACATACTCTTGTGAATGCTTTCATTATATTTAATAAACATATCCATAATTTAGCTCTTCTACTAATAAGTTAAGCACTTAATCATTCTTATTTATCAATTTTAATTAGTTATTAACAAAATATTAGTACTTTGTTATTTCTTTTTTTGCTTTAGGACCAGGCAGATAATATCCAAAATTTCTCATCTCAAATGTCTATACAAGGTTTAGATCTTGTCAATGATGTTCTACACTCATTCTTACCAATTCTTCATTCTTCAGCACCAATGCATAAGCTACAAACCAGTGATGTAAATTCTCCAATAAAAACTTTAGCCACTTACATCCTACAAACTTCATTATTCACTCACATAAATTGTTTTAATTTAATAAATATTTAGGTTCAAATGGTTACAATGGATAGAATTAGCAGTAACAATTTAAATGAGGTGACTTGTATATTTTAATACAATTTTAATTATTTACTGTAAATATTTGGTTATGATTTGAATATATATTTTGGTCATTTAATTAGAAACATACAACCTTTGATTCTCCTAGTAATTTCTCACAATAACAAATTCATTCAATAACTAATTGTTGTAAAGTCTGTTGTGTAAGTAATATGTTTGATAAAAGAATCTTTGTTATTTATGATTTATGTATTTCATACAATTTGTAGTGTTGACTATCTAGCATGTTGTTGCTATTGCTATAGTAGCTTTTCCTTGTGACTTTTTTCTTTGTTTTTAATAAAGAAACCTCATAATTTAGGTTTTTTCCAATAATAAGTTTAGCATTAAGCCATTCTTGTCTATCAATTTTAATTAGTAATTAACAAAAATATTAATATTTCATCATTACCTTTATTATTGCAAAATAAAATAGAAAATATTCAAATTTCCTCATTTCAACCATCTAAGCGAGGTTCAGATCCCATCAATGATGTTCAACACTCACTATCACCAATTCTTCATTCAACATCAGTGCATAAACATCAAACCATTGATGTATGATATATAATAAAAACTTTAGTTTCTTTTATCTTGTTAGCTTCTTTATTTACTCACGTAAATTGCTAATATTAAATAAATATTTAGCATGGGTGGTTGAACTAGATATGATTAGTATTGGCCTGTTAAATAAGGTGATGGTTTGACCTTTATATATATATAGTATAAAATTATTTGGTTCAAATATTTTGATATGACTTTAATATATTATTTTCCTCTTCTTTTAACTAGGAACATACAACATTTGATTCACAACAACAAATTCATTCTTTACGTAATTTCTTTGAATTCCATCATGTAAGTAAAATGTTTAATTGAAATTAATTTTCTTATTTAAAAGTCTATGTTAATTAATTATTTGGTTAGTAGTCACATTAATGTGAAATTTGATACTATGTACATGCTTGACTTATCTATTTATGATTTAGGTATTTCATACAATTGCCAATTCTACTTGCTTGTGTTTTACTATCACTATAGTAACCTTTACTTGTGAATTTTTATGTTGTTTTTGACAAATAAAATGCTTAATTTTAAATTTTCTAATACTAAATAGAGTACTCAACTATTGTAATCCATTAATTTTTCTTCCATTGGATATTTGAATATTTATGATTTGTTATTACTTTTATTGCTCTAGGGTAAGATAGAAAATATCAATCATTCCATATCTCAAACATCTAGGTGAGGTTCGGATCGTGTCAACAATGTTCTACACTTGTTGTTACCAAATCTTATATCTTCAATACCAATGCATAGGTATCAAATCATTGTTGTAACATTTCAAATAAAAACTTTAGCTTGTTTTATCTTATTAGCTTCTAAATTTACTTATATTAATTACTTAAATATAATGAACATTTAGGTTCGAATGGATGCAATGGAAAGAATTGGATGCACCCGTTTAAATGAGGTGAATTTTATGCTATATCTTGCCTTTACTACATACTTCTTTATCTATTTGTCTCAGATAATCCATTTTTTAAAGTGGGATGATAGGAATATTTCAATAATTAAACGTCTATTTCAGGAGATAGGTACTTCAGCATCAAGAAATCAGTTGCAGTCTAGGGAAGCAAGTGATAGGCTTTTTTCAATGGTTTGTTTGTATTTCAAATTGAAATGTAGATATTTTGCTAACTTTAGATCTCTATATTTGTACAGAATCAGGCATCAATGTCTCAAGAAAATTAGGTAGAATGTTGGATAAATAATTTTTTATTACTTTAAGATTTTTTTTAATAATGCATATAATAGCATGTGTTTTGGCATATATGAGGTTGTATAATATTTATTTAAATTCACTTGTTTATGGAACAATATATGTTATCTGTTGCATTAAAAAGTATTAAAGATCACACTTTTCATGTAGAAAAAGGGATAAATTAGTAAGAATCTTGATATAAGTGCGGAAGGTGAGGAATTAGAACCTGGTTTCTTTGAAGCATATGTTGAGGTAGCTATCAAGAAGGATGAGCCTTTAATAAGATCATATGGAAGTTACAAAACAATTGGGGATGTTATTAGAAGAGTCATTGCATGGCCTTCTCATTAATGTATAGTACTAATTAGCTTGATAATATTATCTATTAAATAACTATTTGATTATTTATATAATATACTATGATTGATTTTTGTTTTATTTGCTTATGCTTTCAAAAACAGGTGGATGGCGTAAAAGATTAATTTGCATATGACAATAGTGATTTAAATAAAGAATATTAATGTTATCTAGCATGGAGGTACTTTGTAGAATAACATTTGGATATGTACATTTAAAACATATTTTACGGTAATTTTTCTTGTCATATTGAGCTTTGAACTTTAGTATTATATGTTCGATTGGTGCAGACTATTGAATTAAATTAAAGTTCATTTGTAACAGTTACACATTGGAAAAAAATAACATTTTGGTTTTGTTATTAATTATATTTTATTTTATGCAAGTCAACTATCTATACGTGTAATATGTGTAATTTATGCCTATTATATGGTCAAATTAAGAAATTAAAAAAAAACTTAATATGTTTAGTGGCCAATATAAAAATATTTGTATTCTATAATATTAAAGACACGCATGTGTCTCTAAAAGTATGATTAAGGAAAAATATATTTATTTTCAAAAGGTTGAATAAAGACTAATGAAATTTTCCTATACACTATGTTTAAAGACTTTTGAATTTGCCTCTATTTATGCACTATTAGAGGCACACATATATGTCTCAAATAGTGTTAATTAAAGGAGACAATATTTTTTTATATTTGCCACTATTAATGCAATATTAGAGGCACAAAAATATGTCTCTAAAAAGGTAATTAAAGGCAAATATATTTGCTTTCAAATGGTTGTATAAAGGCAAATAAATTGTTGCTATAGAGTATATGTAAAGGCATTTGTATTTGCCCCTATTTATGTAATATTAGAAGCATATTTATTTGTCTCTAAATGAGGTGATTAAAGAAAAATATATTTGTTTTTGAAGGGTTGTATTAAAAACAAATAAATTGTTGCTATAGAGTATATTTAAAGACATTTGAATTTGCATCTATTTATGTAATATTAGAGGCACACATATCTGTCTCTAAATAATGTGATTAAAGGCAAATATATTTGCTTTGAAAGGGTTGTATAGAGTCAAATAAATGGTCCCTATATACCACATTTAAAAACCTTTGAATTAGCCTCTATTTATACAATCAGATGCAATTATTTAATTGCCTCTAATAATTCGCTAAATATAATTAATGACTGGACTTTTCTGGATAGATATTTTAAATGCCTCAAAATCATTTAGAGACAAAAAATTAAGCTTTTGAGACCAATATATAAGCCACTATGTCCCATTTGTGTTGTAGTGGCAATGCATGAATTGGCTTACCACCCTCACTGCATAGGCAATATCATGCTATTTATGAGAGAGATAAATAATTTTTCCAACTAATCTTTGATACCTTCCTTTGTCTGCTGGCACTTGGTTTGGATATTCTCCAAGTTTGTGATTTTGAATTATCGGTGTATCTGCTTGTTTACAATCAAACAACCCAACTTCTGATAATAAATCTAGGATATATTTTCATTATGAAAGAAATATGCCTTGCTTTGATCTAGCAACTTCAATTCCCAGTAAATATTTGAGACCTCCTAGAATTCAAAACCTGTGGCTAATTATTTTTGAAGTCTTACTATTTCTTCAGGGTCATCTCCTGTAATGATCATATCATCGACATAGACTATCAATGTTGTTATCTTGCTCCAGTGATGCTTCAAAAATAGTGTATGATTTGAGTTGCTTTGCTGAAAGCCTTATTTTCTCATTGCTGAATTCAACACTCGAACCACGCTCTAGGAAATTACTTCAAGCCGTACAAAGTTCATTGTAGTTTGCATACAATCTTATCTTTAGAGTTTGCTATATATCCTGGGGGAACATCCATATAGGTTTCTTCTTCAAGATCTCCATGAAGAAACGCGTTTTTTACATCAAACTAGTGTAATGGCCAATCAAGATTCATTGCAACAGATAGTCGGACTCTAACAATATTCAACTTGGCCATGGTGAGAATGTCTCTTGGTAGTCTATTCCATAGGGGTTGTGTATAACCTTTTTGCTACCAGCCTTGCTTTTGTAACTAACCCATCGGCTTTTAAACTTGATGGAGAATACCCACTCTCACACCTCTACGCTCTTTTCTCGTAGGGGAACAAGATTCCATGTCCCATTTTTAGTAATGCCTCCATTTCTTCCTTCATAGCTTTGATCCACTTAGGGTCTTCCAGAGCCTTGTCAACACTTATCGAAATATGATATGAGAAGAGTTCATTCACAAAGTTCTTGAGGGGTTCTGACAATCCCTTTGTAGAATTTATAGAAACATAATTAGCAATTGGATATCTCAATATATGGTCCTCAAATTCAGGGGAATATCTATTTGGTGGTTTGCCTTGATTGTGCCTGAAAGGTAACTCATAGCTAACAGGACCATTAGAAATGTGAGGTGTGATGTGGGATCTTAACTCAAAGATATTCTCAGAAGATGGGTCATTGGATACTAAGAAGTGGGGGGTATTGCTATGTCAGCTTCTGGAGATGTCGGCTATGGATTAGGTGTCATATCAGTGTCCTTGAACCAGTCAAATGTTAACCAATTCATCTTTTCTACTGGTATCTCCCCCTGAAGAGAAGAATTAGATGCAACAGGAGAGTTGAAAGTGTCGGATTCAAGGAACATGGCATCCATAGTTACATAGGTGTATTGAGTAGTTGGGTCATAACAACAAGACCCTTTTTTATGTATGGCATAGCCCAAAACAAGTGTCAGATTCAAGGCCTGGAGGTGAACAACATTCATTCGTTGGTTCTTGTGAAAGTGAACAAATGCAACACAACCAATGACACGAGGCAGAAGCATCAGGATATGGGTAATAAAACATAGGTTGACAAGGCCTGGAGTGGAGTCTTGAACTTAAGGACTTTAGATGGTATGCGTTAATGAGATGAATAGTCATGGGCAACCACATCACCCCAAAGAAGGCTAGGTACATGAGTTCCAAGTAACAACGCATGAGCAACTTCAAAGATGTGGCGATTCTTGCACTCAGTAATACCATTTTGTTACGGAGTCTGGGAGTATGGGGTCTCATGAATAAGTCCATGATGTTGGAAATAATCATGGAACTGTTGATTCACATATTCCTAACCATTATCCGAGTGGAATGTTTAGAGTTTCGCCAAGAACTGGGTTTGAATCATTGTATGAAATGATTGAAAGACATTAAAACCTCATGTTTATGTCACAACAACAAATCCAAGTCGTATGTAGATGCAAGTAATCAACAAATATTAGAAACCAGCGGAAACCAGACAGAGTGGGTTTGGGGGAAGAACCCCAAACATCCGAGTGAATCAAGGCAAAAGGAACATCACTCTTAGTTATACTCAATGGGTAAGGAACCCGATGAATTTTAGCTAGAGTACAAGTCTTACATTCAAAATCCAAAGGTGGCATACCCATAAATAAATCAGGAAACACATGTTGTAGATAAGCGAATGATAAATGGCCTAACCAATGGTGTCAAAGTAAAATCTATTCCACTTTGAGGTTGCGTGGGCAATGCATGTGGTGTGCACGGCCAACAATGAAATCTTCCATATATTAGAGCCCCCTTTTTCAATACCACGCCCAATGATCTCCTTAGTGAGAATATCCTGAAGAAGACAAAAACTAGGATAAATTAGAGGGCCACAATTCAAGTCTTTAGTAACTTGACTCACAGATAGTAACTTGTGACAAAGAGAAGGCACAAGTAAAGTATTAGACAATGGTAGGGCTGGGAACAACATCACAATCACACCCCTTATAACCGAAGAGATGCCTCCATTAGTATTGGCAATGCTAGTTTGCCCGAGGAGGGGAGTATTGAGAAAAATCAGTGGTGTCAAATGTCATATGATCTGTTGCTCTGGAATTAAGTACACACGCACTACAGCCAGCTTCCCGATTAGAAACAAAGAAGCATTAGCTTGATCAATGTTGGAGCTATTGGCGAGAATAAAAGAAAGATGTGGTGTTGTAGCAGCCACTACAGCCTTGCCGACACTTGCATCAATCCCAACTCCACTCCGTTTCTAATTCTGTAGTTCGTGCCACCAATTAGGATACCCATAAAGCTTGAAACAGGTCTCACGGATAAGCTATGTACCCCCATAGTGAGAGAATTTAGAGTTACTAGAGTAAGCACAGGACTTAGAGGTAGAAACGAATTTGCCACCATGTAAAGAGAGAGATGATGAGCCATGTGGGAGACTCTTAGACGCCAGACCTGCTCCTAGTATAGCATCAAGGCTACTCATAGTCATCACTGCTTGACGAAGAACTTTCCTCTGAACATGTACATAAGCTTGATCCACTGTTGGGAAGGGCTTTAGCTTCAGAACATCACTTCTGATGTGGTCCATGCAGTCATCTAGACCATCCAAGAATGCATAGACCCGATCTTCTTGAATAATGAGGGAGTTGTAATGCTGAATATCAGTTGGGCATTCCATCGGGTTGGGCCGACGAAAGTTGATTTCACGCCAAAGACCTTGGAGGTTGGTGTAGAACTTTTCAAGAGAGCCGCCAGCCTGTTTAAGGTAGGTCAAGCGTCACCGGAGGTCATACACATGGGAGGTGTCGCTTCCATCAAAATAGGTAGTAGCAATTGCATCCCACACCTGCTTAGCTGTGAGGAAGCAGATAAAATTACCGATAAGAGAGAAGTCCATGGAATTAATCAACCAGCCTTTAAAAATAGTGTTGTCTGTGCGCCATCATCGAAAAGAAGGATCTGTTGGAGGAGTTTGAAAGAGATCATCGTTGATGTATCCCAGTTTGTCTTTGTATGAGATATACATCTCGATCACCTGGGACCAAAGGGCATAGTTGGTGCCATCCAACTTGATGCCAACCAATGTAGGCATTTTCGCAGGTTTGGGTTAGAATTAAAGTTTTGTCGTGAACTTCAATCATTGTCATGGTCAACTCAGCGAGGATGGAGGACGGTGAAGATTCGACCCATAGAGTCCGGATTGGCCATGAAGGGGTGGCTAGGTGGATTAGAAAGTAGATAGGGAGGATCACTGGCTCTGATGCCATGTAAGAAAGTATAGAAGTAGAAGATCTCTTCTTTCTTATTCTTCTCTTTACAAGAATACATTCGTATATATAAAAGAATGTAAAAATCTAAATATGGCTACATGTATCATGCCTCAATCAATCAATTAAATTGATGGAGTATATCCAAAAAAATACTTTCTCCACTAATCCCTGGAGGACAACTCACTCAACACATCTCTGCTTTACTCCCTTGACGGATATGTTACCTAAAGGCTTCTTTTCTCCGGGTCAATCGATGCCACCATGACTTCCAAAAAGCTAAAGGAAAATCATGGCTTGCACACTCGTGTTATAATTGCACAAACTTCAATCAACCATTTGAAATTCAAACTGATGTATCAGGATTAGGAGTAGGTACGATGTTAACACAGGCTAGACACCCTCTTGCGTATTTTAGTAAACAATTAAGTCTATGACTGCGCTCATCATCAACCTATGCTCTCGAGATGTTCACAATTATCGAGTTGTGTGCATGTGGCGCCAATATCGGCTTGATCGATGTTTCACCATCGTCACTAGCCATCAAAGTCTACGCTCCTTGTCGCATCGCGACCATACAAACATTGAAACAACAAAAATAGCTCATATCATGATGGGTTATGACTTTGACATTATACACAAACCAAGAGTTCTTAACAGGCCTGCAGATGCTTTGTCTCGGCATGCTACACCTTTCCTTCAATGCCCTATTCATAGTATCAAGACTGGTGTTAGCATTATAGGAAGCCCTCCACAATGCCATACAAATTGCATCCAAAAGTCGGCGTCCTCCGATAGCAAGGTGCATAATAATCCCGACGACCACCCTAACTATACTATAAAAGATGGTAACTTATTGCTTCACAATCGCATCTATATTCCTGCTGAATTATCACTCCAATCGTTGCTTCTAGCCAGGTCACATAACTCTCCCATTGGAGGGCATGCTGAAATTGAGGGGACTTTTGTACGGCTCTCACACACTTTCTATTGGCTGGAGCTACAACGATCCGTCCATGAGTTTGTCTGATGCTATATGCCAAACCACCAATCCTTCAACATTTCCCCACAAGGCCTACTCTTTCACTTACCGATCCCAGGAAAGATATGGAATTCTTTGTCTATGGATTTCATCACTCATTTACCTCCATCCTTTGGTAAGATGACTGTCCTGGTGGTGATAGACTATCTTTCTAAAAGTGCTCACTTCTTTTTAAAAGAGATACAATTCACACCACCTCAGGTGACATTTTTATTTATGACATCATGCGACTTCATGGATTCCCCTCCATGATCATCTCTGACCGAGATCCACTCTTTATGAGTGCATTTTGGAAGGAATTGTTCTGACTACAGGGGACAACCTTGGTTACAAATGGCACCTATCACTCACAAACCAACGGACAAACGAAGGTCCTTATCCATTGCTCGCAAGATGACCTTTGGTGCTTTATTGCAGACCAGCCCTGTTGATGGCTACAGTATTTAACATGGGTTGAATGGCACTACAACACTAGTTGGCATTCATCGATACAAAAAACACCGTATGAAGCTGTGTACGAACAACCACCTCCATCTCTGGTTGACTACTTAAATAGAACTTCACATGTGGTCTCGGTCGATTAACTCCTTACTACTAGCACCATTATCCTACAAACCATCCGTACTAACTTACAAAAGGCTCAAGAACGTATGCACACCAAAGTGGATAAAGGGTGTCGAGACATCACCTTTGCAATTGGTGATTGGGTGTTCCTTCGCCTACAGCCTTATCGGCGAACCTCCCTAGCACATCAGCAACACATCAACTCTCTTGGCATTTCTATGGACCTTTTAAAATTCTTGATTGAATTGGTTATGCTGCATATAAGTTGGATTTACCACCAACTGCACTATAGCACAATGTTTTTCACGTGAAACATTGCCATGGGGACCTAGTTACATAGGCTACTCCATTGCACAGTCTAATCATGCGCCCTACATATGTTCTCAGCTCCAGCCAAGTTCTGGTTAAAGATAGTCCTATCTCTCAATTGTTATTCCACTAGGAGACTCAACTAGCTGCTAATGCCACTTGGGAAAATCTCTAAGAATTTCGCCATGACTATCCTAAATTTAACCTTGAGGATAAGGTTCTTGTGGGGAAGAAGACCATTAGTGCAGGACAAGACTCCTTTGTTCATCGCAGAAGATGCTGAAACAAAGGAAGTATGGGTGCTGGCAAATATGAAGACTTTGTGATCATGTAATTATGATGGTTTAATCAGCTCTTGTAGAAGTTTAATTACTAGGTTAATTACTAGTTATGTTTATGTTTAAGAAACATGATGTAATTAGAGATATGGTGGTACTATGGTAGTATCTTTAGGTTGTGGGGAATGAGTGCGCCCCTGTGATGTTTGTTAATATTAGTCTAAGAATGTTACATGGATGATATTAAATAGAGAAGATGACAAAGGGGAGTCCATTGGATCCTCTTATAATTTCTCCTATCTCTTTCTCATTTTCCTTTTCTTCCTCACTCTCTCTTCCTTCTTGTCTCCAGTTCCTCTTCATCAACCTCTTCTCAATAGAACTTGTATCAGCATGACGACATCTATATAAGCAAGGGAGGCAAAGACGAAGGGGTAATTGATCAGGCATTGGAGGATGGGGCAGAAGAGGTAAAGGCGGTGGCGGTGGTGGCGGTGGTAGTGAGGATAGGGGAGGAGATGGTAGAATCTATGCTTTGATCTAGAAAGGGGATTTTCCCCAGTTTTTAGGGATTTGGGATTGGATGAGGAACTGATGATGATATATCTAAGGCTTTCATTTCTAAGCTTTGTTATGAGAAACAAAACAGAGAAGGAAAGAATTCTCACCAACAGTATACTGCCATCACCGTTGCCTCCAACGCTCTCTTTGCTTGCCTCTAAATTAATAGAATAGCGAATTAAAATGATGCAAAATAAAGTGTGGTGATGGTTGGGGTAAATTTTTCATGTGGTCACCGTGTTATGTCTGATTTCCATTTTGGTGATTGTGTTTCAATTTGTATCTTTTTGGTCATTAGATATTGATTTATTTTCACCAGGAGGTCACTTGGGGTTTTCCGGCCAATTTTAAATGACGTGCAGCTGTAAATGCCACGTAGCTTTATTTTAATATTTTCTCTCATCCCAACTGGAGAAAGCACATCAATCGGATGTTGACTCAGCTTACTTAATCCAGAAAATAAAGTAAGGGACGTGGCATACACAAATTTACCCATGAAAAATTGGCTAGAAAACCCAAGTGGCCTCCCCAGTTGAAAACAAATCAATATCTAATGACCAAAAAGATACAAATTGAAACACAATGACCAAAATGAAAATCAGCTATAACACGGTGACCACATGAAAAATTTACCCATCCACTCATAAACCTCATACTTGAATGCAAGGTATACACAAATAAACTGATCTTCTATTTAAAAGAAATTATGGTTTATCCACTCTTCTCAAAAAATTAAATTTAGTTAGTTTAATAATTCAACACAATATCCAATTGGTAAATATCAAGAAAAAAAAATATAAATATATATATATATATATATAATATCATAATTTTTCAAAAGCATATTTATGAAAAAACCTTTGTGAAGGTATATATATATATTATATTAGGTTATAACTATTAAAAATATACCCAAAAAAAAAAACATTAATTTTCTTCTTCTTATAAATAAAAAAATTAATATTTATATTTTTACCTGGACTAAGGGAATTGGTGAATTGACAGCTAACAACTTACTTGCTCCAACATATATCTCTTCTTCCCAAAGATTATATAGTCTTTGTGCGGTTAGTTATAATGCTAGTACATCTTGTGTTATATGTTAGTGGTGCGTAGACCTGTCCAAGGGCTGGGCTACCTGCCCAAGCCAGAAGATCCGCCCGAAAAATGGGAGGGCTTGGACACATATATAAGGCTCGATGACCGGGCCTTGGACAAGAAAAATAGCCCATTTTAAAAATGGTTGAGTCTTGGGTTTATGGTTTTAAGCCCGAGCCCGACTCGCCCCGGCCCAAATATATAATATATATATTAATTATATATATGTGTGTGTGTGTGTGTGTGTGTGTTACTAAAGAGAAGCAAGAAGAGTAATGCGATAGGTCATGTAATTGTAGTTTTAGTTATAAATATAATATAAATATATTAGATATTAATAAAATTAAATATTCATATCCTGAAAATATAAAAGCTAATGTTTCTCTCCTTTGGTTTAGAGCTAGCCGTTAGTCTCTCTTCTAAACCACAGCCATGAAGTTTTTCAAAATCCACTGAAAAGCTTCCAATCTTTACAAATCAAGAGGGTTCTTGGATCTCAACCGGAGGAAGAACTTCCTAAGGCCAGAAGAGTGTCATCGCTCATCAAAGAGCTCAATCTCTTTTCTCAAGTCAAGCTCAAATTTGAAAGTGCAAAGTAAGTTTTTCTTCTTTTGTTGTTCGATTTAAGGTTTCATAACCAACTTTAATTTAGGAATTAGAGTTCTCCAAAGATTTGCTTAATTTATTGTATTATATATTAATTTCTTTGTTCAGCCATAATAAATCTTCTCCATTTATTAGGGTTTCATATGGATTGGATTCTAATGTTAGGGTTTTTATCGTGGGTTGGGATTTTTCGATTGTGATTTTTGGAGAAAGTCTCCTCCTTTTTGAATTTTTGTGTAGCATGATTTGGTGATTTTTCTTTTCTTAAATTAACTTTTTGGAATGCTTCAAAGTGCATTCTTTGGAGGACTATTGCTTTGCCATGAAACCATCAAGCTGAAACTTTTATTTCTATAGAATGAAATTTGAAGAAACCAATGCTTGAAACTTAACGAATCGGATTAATCTCCTTGTTCGTTACATCTCAAAAGCTACACCAATCACATTCATAGTTCAAATAATGTTTATTATCTCTAATTTAATTTATTTTTATATATATTTGTATTTCATTAGTGCTTTGATATATATATATATATATACACACACACAATATACAATATATATACACACAGGTTTTTTGGGTTCTAATGCTTAAGTTCATTGTGCAACAAATTAATTTAGAAAAGTCAAATTGTGCTTTTGTATATTTTCTAGTACTCTTATTCATTTTAACACTTTATATTGTTATAGGACTTGACAATGGAAAGTTCAAATGCTCCCATAAATGTGGATGATGTGTATACTGAGTATGAAAATGCTTCCAAGCATCAAAAAGTTGCTACATCAAAGATGTGGAGTGATATGACAAAACTTGAATGCGAGGACAAAGAGCTAATAAAGGCTCAATGCAACCACTGTAAGGGCATTCTATCTACTAAATCCTCTAGTGGAATATCTCATTTGAGACGTCATTTACAAGGTTGTCTTAAAAAACATAACAAAAATATTAAACAATATACAATAGCAAGGCAGCCAACTGCAAGTGGTGGGTCACTCATCAAGAATTATAAGTATGACGAAGAAGAATGTCGTGAGAGCTATTTCAATTTTTCCTTGCATGTGGTAAGCATTCGTTTTAGAAACAGGTTGAAGAACCGGGGTTTAAATATTTGATGAGTACTGCAAGTCCCAACTATAAAAATATAAGTAGACAAACACCTACGAGGGATGTTTTACGTTATTATACAAAAGAAAGAGAGCTTGTCATAGAAGAGTTGGCTAAAGCCCCAGGTCGAATATGCCTAACTTATGATAATTGGAAATCTGAGCATACTATTGATGAATATATTTGTGTTACAGCCCATTGGATTAATAGTGACTAGAAATTACAAAAAAGAATAATCAGATTTAGAGCCTTGACCCCTCCTTATGATGGTTTAAACATCGCATATGAACTTGTTTTGTGCTTAGCTCAATGGAAAATAGGCAAGAAAATTTTCAACATTACTTTGGATAATGCTTTTTATAATGATCTCATGGTTTATTCTATTAAAAGTCATTTTCGGGCTAACATGGCACTTTTATGTGATGGGGCTTTTTTCCAAATCAGATGTTGCGGATGTACATATTGTGAATCTCATTGTTCAAGCTGGTTTGAAACTGATTGATGTTGTTGTTAATAAAATTCATGATGGGATAAAGTACATAAAAAGCTGGTCCTCACATGAAAAGATTTTATGAAACGGCTGAAAAATTTTTCACTTGAATGGAACTAAAAAATTGCATCATGATGTGTGTGTCGGGTTGAACTCTACATATTTAATGCTTGAATCGCTATTTATTACAAAGATGTGTTAGATTTTTGGGGGCAGTGAGATAAAGATTTTCATTGTTTTACACTTTTTGGTGAAGAGTGGGGATCTGTTTTTGATTTTTTTGCAAGTTTTATATGATGTGGCTTGTATGTTCTCTGATTCGAAATATCCCACTTCAAATATCTATTTTTAGAAGTGTTGGAAAAATCCACAATGTATTGATAGACACCTATTAAAGGTCCGCATTCATTCTTGAGCCCTATGGTTAAGGAGATGCAAGAGAAATTCAACAAATCTTTGGGCGAGAATATAGTGTGGTATTGTCTTGTGCAGCTATTTTAGATCCTTGTTACAAGTTGAAGTATGTGGACTATTGTTATACAAAACTCTATGACAGTCATGCATCAGAATTTGTGCAAACTATTCTTAATACACTTAGAACCTTATTTGATGAATACTTAAAGAACTCCAAATTCAATTCTTCATCTTTAGATTGGAAGTTCAAGTGTTACGTGAGCTGAGTTTTCTTTGAATTCGACTTCGAATTCTAATATTGCTAGGGTTGAATTTGATAGTTGTGATGAGGTGAAGATTACAAAAGAGTATTTGAGCAAATCTACATCAGAAATTGAAATTTCACAATTGAATCTTTACTTGGAGGAAAAAGCACTTGAGTTGAACACTGATATTGATATCTTGGACTATTGGAGTGGAAGCTCAATGAGATATCCTTAACTTTCACTATTGGCCCGTGATCTTTTGGCAATTCCTATATCTACCATGGCATCATAGTCGGTGTTTAGTATTGGAAAGAAAGTCATCAACTATATGAGGAGTTCACTTAAACCAAAAACTGTTCAAGCTGTTGTTTGTTTGGATGATTGGATGAGCGCTAGAGGTTTTTCAGCAGGTTAATCTTTTGATTTTTTTTCCATGTACTGATATGTTATTTTTACTTATTGATTCCTTAGTTTGTTATTTTACAATTATATTAGGATTTGAAGATGAAGCATATGACTCTAGTGATAATGAAAATGATGAGGAAAATGAAGCCGTTGCAATGATTTCATAGGTAAAATAGCTTTGTGATGTATTTGAAGTTTAGTTTGATTTATTTAATTTTGAAGTACATTGAATGATGTAAAAAGCTCATGGTTTCTTTCTTTCTTGATTTTTTCAGATATGTGTATCATGCATTGCTATCATTGTTCCATTATTTTTTCCTTAATTTGATTGTTCTCTTAATATTGAAATGTTTGGATGATCGTTTTTTTGTCATATAATCCACTTTATGTGAAGATAAAAAAAACAAAAACAAAAAAAAAAAAGAAGAAGAAGAGAAAAAGTTAGTGACTTTCTCAGATTGGATAAGTTGGATAACCTGACTTTCTCAGTTGATACTTGTTTCTTTTTCCTCTTATTGATCAATTTGTTTCTCTTTGCTCTATTTGATTAATCTGATGTTGGTTATTATTTGTCTTGCAAGTAATGTTTTTCTGCAACAAATTTTGGGAAGAAACAAGTATCAACTTCTAATCTCATATGGATGCCAATAAGAATATATATTAGTTACATTTGGCTTTTTGATACCCAGTTTTTGTGCAATGTTTGTTATTTAAAGTCTGGATAATATTATCTCATATGATAATGGTTTTGCTATTTAAGTTGAATGATGTAGATATATGTATGATACTGGTAAGTTTGTAAATGTTTGTTGATGTTGTTCCATATGTAATGTTCTGCAAGGATAATTTTTTTTAGTTCCCAAATATGTGATAATGGTTTTTATATATGTATAATTATATATTTAAATCTACATATGAATAATTTTTGGCAGTGTAATGCGTTATAGAATAATGTCTCAGGCATTGAACATTTAATAATTAATTTATTATTTGTTTAAAAAATTTATTTGGGCGGGCTTTGGGTGGGCCTTGGTTTAAGGCTACAAAATCTGGGCGGGTTCTGGCAAAATATAAGGCCCATATTATCGGGCTGGACCGGGTTTGGGTGAGTTTAAATTTTATAATTACCAGTCTCAGCCTGACCCGAACCCGACCCGTCTCGACCCATAGACAGGTCTAGACTAGTGTGCAAAATAACTGAGCAAATCCCACGCCTTCTTTATTATCTTCTAATCTATATCTCTATCTGAGAGTGCCAATTATAAAATGAATATGCTGATAGGCATGTGGAAAAATAAATCTTCTCAAAACTGATACTTAAAAAAATATTAAATCAATATTACACAAATCAAATTCCAACTCTAGTAATAAATATATGGTTTTTATCCACAAAAAAGATGAAAAATATTTTATAAATAATTCATTTCAAAAAAATAAAAATCAATAAACCATGTGCATTAGATGAACTGAAACTAAAAAGAGATACAAAACATTCAAAAAAAGAAAAAGAAACAAAAGCAATATTAAAAAAAAGGCCTAAATACAAGGTACAAGATACAAGGACAAGACAACCATGGGAAGTGAGGTTCCAAAATATCCCCGAGTGGCATTGAATTTTTTTTTATTGAGATAATCAAAGCTAAAGAAACAATTTAATATAAATATAGTGGCTATGGCTATTATTAAAACAATTTTTATTTTAATCAAACTCAAAGGTTCAGAAAATAGCAAAAACAACCAAGTCTTAACTCAACCACATTGATTTCTCTGTAGGGATGGCAATTTGTACCCTACTTGACGGGTAAGGGTATTATCCGTAATTTTTTGAGTGGGTACGGATCGAGTAAGGGTATGCCCCTACCCTACCTGTACCCTTACTCTTACCCATTAAAAAGGGTAAAGGTAAAACCCGTACCCATACCCTTACCCTTACCCTCATATATATATATATATATATAATTTTTTATTAAGATAAATATTTACCCATAATTTACCCAAGATTTATTTTTATTGTGATTAATTTGAAAATAATACTTTAAATTTTTCAGCTAATATATTATTTTAAATTTTTATTTAATTTATATATATATATATATTTGATAAAAGCATAATATTATCAAAATTGGATTTTGGATACATATTAAGAATCATAATTAACTTAAAAAATCAAACATTATAAAATAAATATAAAAAATAATTTATAATAATTTATTTTATAAAATATAAGAACATCCTGAAAAATAAGATACTAATAAAAAATCAATTGAATATAACATATGAGAATTACTTATAATGTTTTTTATATTCAAAATCTCACTAGATATTTATAAAATTTGGAACTATATAAAATATAAATAATAGATATATGAAATAATTAAAAACAAAAACCAAGATAGTTAAACATAAACAAAAAAAATAGATAGAGTTACCATTGACACCAATGAAAATCAATAAACTTGTTATTTTATATAAATTAATTTGTTACATATAATTTTTATGTGATTATATAAGTCAAGATAAACAAATATATATCAACTTGCAATTTTGAATTTATGGACATGTGTTTAAAGATTGTATTGTAATGTATTATTATTATTATTATTATTATTATTATTATTATTATTATTATTATTATTATTTATACTTACATTTATATTTAATTTGATAATTTGAATAACGGGTAAGCGGGTACCCTGCGGGTGTACTTGTACCCTGCGGGTAAGGGTAAGAGTATGATTTTTTTTTTATCCTAGAGGATACGGGTAAGGGTACAGGTATGGGGTAGGGCTTACGGATACGGGTAAAAGTTTTGACATACCCTATCCATACCCTACCCATTGCCATCCCTACTTCTCGCGATATATATATATATATATATATATAATAGACTAGAGCAAATGCTAAGTGGGGATCCAGCTCTCAAGTAATATGTGACTCATATATAGATTGAGAAATTCATAATTTTTATTAGTATGAAAAATTTATTACATATTTAATAAGTTATTTTTTTATTATTTCTATATTAAAAATATAACTATTAAAAAAATATAAGAAAAATTCATTGATTCTCTTATGATAAAATAAAAAAATTAATATAATTACACGTTTTTATTATTATATGGACAAAGAGGTTTGGTGAATTGGCATTTACCAATTATTAGTTCTTACATGTATGAATAACTATCTCAATGGGTCTTCTCAAAGAATGTGATTTTTAGGTGGCAAGTATAAGAGGATTTGGTCCACACACCAAAAAACCTGTATAATCAAAGATAGAACTAAGGAGGGTCATGGAGTAAATTTTTTTAGTGGGTACCGAACTTTTGTCATGTTTTTCAGTTTGAGAACTAACTTTCAATTTGTATCAAAATGAATACAAAGTTTTAATTATGTTTCTCCGGTGCGGCAATTGGGAGATTATGGTCACAATCCAGTTGATGTGGATACCGAAATGTAGCGTAGATGCCGGGGAACTCCGTCAGCGACTTGCCACCTCAGCGACTTATCACTACCCTCTTCTTTCCCTCTTTCTTCCTCCTTTTCTTCACCTCTTTCTTTTCCCAACCATATGGTGAACTTTTTATAAGGTTTTTTAAGTGAATTAATGGTGGATGTGAGTGAAATCGATGGTGTTGTTTTGTAGCCGAAGTGGAGGATAGGGTGGGGAAGTGGCAACACCCGTTCTTTACGTTGCAGGATGAAATCGATGTTGTTCTTCACATTCTTTGGAAGAAGCGGCGCCTCACCCTCGAATAGATCTCCTATCTTGTCTAAATCTCGCCATTAAGTATTCCAATTTGCGAGGGCTTTATTTTTTTTTTAAAAAAAATCCATTATGGTTCTCTTTCAGATTCTCTGAGTGATGGTGATGGGAAAGCTTTGACCTTTTTTTTGGTTAAAAAATTGGTAATGATTGGGTGAACAAAGATTGTAGTTTATATGTTTGATGAAATGCCGCTTGAGCTGACTGGAGTGGTTTTTGTTTGTGATTTTTCAGAGATGCGGTTGCTAGAAAGGAGCTTTGAGGAGGAGAACAAGTTAGACCTCAAGAGGAAGACGGAGCTTGCGCGATAGCTTAGGCTATAGCTACGACAAGTGGTCGTGTGGTTCCAGAACAAGCGACCTGTTAGTGCTCTCAGTGGTGGTCTAGAGAGGCATGGTGCATAGGGGCTCAGCCCGATGGTCGGGAGGGAAGTGGTGAAGAAAAGGGGGAGAAGGAGGGAAAGAAGAGGGTGGTGATGTGGCAACCATGTGAAGGAAAAAAAGCAACCATATATAAATCACTGAGGTGGCAAGCTGCTAACGGAGTTCCTGGACAACCACGTCACATTTTTGGCGTCCACATCACTGGATTGTGATCGGAATCCCCCAATTTCCCTGGTGAAGAAACAAAATTAAAACTTTGTGCTCATTTTGATAGAAATTGAAAGTCAGTGCTCAAATTGAAAACATGGCAAAATTCGGTACCCACTCAAAAAATTTACTTGAGGGTCATGGCACCCCTTTCTTCTTTTCTCACTATTTTTTTTGAAAATATTATTTTTCCTACAAATTGATGCATATAATCTAGGAGAAATTATACTTTTACAAGAAAATTGTAAAAGTTTAATGTTTGGCTCTTTGATATTTACGAATTGATTTATATAGTATAATTTTTTTTGTAAAAATCTATTGTTTGACCAATTTTTTTTTACTAATTAGTAAATATAGCCTAAAAAAATTTATAGTTTTAGAAGAAAAAAATCTTTACAAAATTTTATTTTATTTTTTCCCTTAACATTTTATAAATTAGGTTATATGATAACAATTTTTTTTACAAAAAATTTATTGTTCGGCCCTTTTTTATATAAATTATATATAGTATAAAAAGTTCTAGGAAAATATTTATAAGAAATTCGGCTCTATCTGTGTTCAATAATAAGTCTAAAAATCTTCCATCACGCAGTTTCTGCGGGACTAAACATAGTTGTGGCACTATGACAGATTCCCTTGACATAGTCTCCTATGCCCACATCTAGGGTCACAATGGCTAGACCCACCTCAAGAACTAGTTCATGAGCACTGCCTTGCAGGGAACCCTGAGCCCACACCTCTAGGTTGCGGGGCTTGCTTTGATACAACTTGTAAGAGGATTGTGCCCATACACTAAGGTACCGTTTGGATGATGGAATGGGGAATGAAAACTTTAGAGAGGGGGATGTGAATGAAAACTTTGGAGAGGGGGATGGGAATGAAAACTTTGTTTGGTTGAGAGAGTAATTCATTGGGAATGAGAAAAGTATATAAGTAATTTATTAGAAATAAAAATAAAAAAAGAAAGATAGTGTATAATTACATTTTGTGCCCTTAATATAAACAAATAATACTAAATAATATAGTGAGTTTTTTTCTTTAATAATAAATAGTTTTTTTATTTTATAACAATATTTTTGTATTATTCATATTAATTATTATAGTTAACTAATTAAAATCAATCAATTATTTTAGTTATAAAAATATTTAATTATGTTTAAATGTTTAATTAGTTTTTCTCACTTTTATGATTTAATTATTATAATTAACGGTTAATTAATAAATTTTTCTTTAATTATAAATATTTTTAAATATCATTTATTAATTTTAATATTTAAATTCAATATTTAAATAACATATCTTCATTTAATAATTATTGGAATTAATTATACTAATTCCTAATTAAATTAATATTTTTTTAATACAAATAATTTGGATTAGGGTAAAAATAAAAAATTTTCCGTGAAAAAAATACCCATTACCCCCAAATATTTATTTATTTAATATAGAATTATTATCTAATTATTATAAATTAATTATTTTTAATATTAATATTATATATATATATATATATACATTGGGAGAGGGTAAAAATTGACATTTCATGTCCATTACCCTCTCCCTTCCCCTCATTCCCCCCAAAATTGGGGGGAATGATGATCACCCTCCATGGGGTGATAACATCACCCCATGGAGGGTAATCAAAAATCCAATGCACACCCAAACATGGGTGTGCATTGGGATAATAATCATCCCCTCTGGGGGATGATTACCTCATCCGAACATATTGTAAAAAGGCGCCACGATGAAGAGTGTGTACAACCTCTTATAAACCCAAAAGATCTCGTAGCACATAACTAATGTAGGGTTAAACTTGGTTGTGGCACTTTTGATAGTCGGTAATATGTTAGTACATTTTATTATAATATCTAGTGAAAAATCCTAGCGATAAAAAGACAACCCCTCAAGAAATAATTGAGAGAGTTTGACTCCCACCAATGTTTTTAAAACCGGGACCGGGATAGTGAACCGATCTCGTATTTTGGGTCACGGTCGGTCGGTTCGACTCGGGATGACCCGTTTTAGCTCGAACTAGGATGATGTCATAAATAAATAATTATCTTAAATATTATATCTATATATATATTATATACATATAATAACAAATTTTATTATATTTTTAATCATAATTATCTTAAATATTTATTTTAATATCATTATGATTTTATCATCAAAATGGTTGAAAATTCAAATAATTAATCTAGATAAAGCAACAAATACAACTCCCTAAACCTTTTATTTCTTAACCTATTAATCATAAATGGATGATGATAACTACATAAATTAAACCACTAATTAAATTACTAATTATGTAAGGATGAGACAAGGCATGAAAAAAAAACTTCAAAACAAAACTAGAACTAAGTATGATTAATTTAATTCTCATTTTTGATTATCATTACCATTAAAATAAAAGTATAAAATAAAATAAGTCCTAAATGATCTATACCTCTTAAACAATTTACAAGTTTCTTTTTTTTGTTTATTTTCTCATACCTCTAAACTCCAAAGTTCCAAAAATCCAAACAATATTTTTGACAAATCAAGACTCAAAGAGCATCATGAAATCAAAAAGAAAAAAAGAGCCAATTCATGCCCTAAGTCATTTCTTACAAAAACAACAAAAAATAAAAAAAACAAAAAAAAATTTAAAAAAAATTGAAAACCGGGTTCCATCCGGTTTTGGTCCGACCGGCCGGTTCACCGGGTTTGGCCGGGTTTGACCGGTTCAAAATTTGGTCAACATTAATTCTAAAATCGGACCGGGCTATGGGCCGGTTCCTGGTTTTTCTTGTCCGACCAGCCGGTCCGGTCCGGTTTTCAAAACATTGACTCCCACATTAAAGGATTAATAGATATTCACAAAATAGATTGAAGCATGCCAAGCCCCCTATTTCGCAAATAATACGACTACTGAATCTTTCTAGTGTATATTTATCTCTATATATAAATTAATAATTTTTTTTTTATTTTTTTAGTCAAAGGCAACAAAGACCTGTTTTTATTTCTATCACGTGTAAGTTGTTGTCTTGAATGCGCCTATCAAGGGGCATACACTGGTGAGTTATTCCATCGAACGTGCTCTCACCTCGTGGGAGGTGCAACATCACCAGTGAGTTAATTTCTTCAACGAGGATTCAAACTCTCACCACCCACATGCCCATATTATTTGTTTGTAATAATAATAATAATAATAATAATAATAATAATAATAATAATAATAGTGTGAACAGGATGTTGGTCTGTACATGGTTTGTGTTCCGTTATTTAAATGGGTTTATCTTTGGATAAACATACTTTTGGATGAGGTTGTGAAAGACTTTCACGTATTTTATTAGCATAAATGAAAATATGAAATGTATACCTATTGATGCTTTGTTAGTTGTTCTACTATAATTAATAAAAATAATTATGTTTATAAAAATGACCTTTTCACTGTGATTAATTAATTGATTATAATATTTATTTTTAAAACTTTTTGTACTTTTTTTTAAAAGATTATATTTTTTTAATTAATTATAATAAATTATTTTTTAAATAATTATGGGATGACGGTTTTCCATGAATTTCTTGTCACGTCATTTGTCCTATTTCATTGTGAATGAAGAAATCCCCAATCCAACCCTCATCCAACAACCAAATGTTGCCATGATGTGCAATATCTCATTTACAATTTAAAAAAAAAAATTATATACATTAAAGAAAAAATTATAGAAAATACAGAGGAAGCGAAACAAATAACATAACAGCCACTAATAATGAAAATACTCTCATCTGCAATTTAATATGATTAATATATATATATATATATATAATTTGAAATCATCAAAGGAACATATAGCTTGATTATCCATGACATTAATTATGAAGGATTTCGAAAAGTTGTATAATGAGATAGAGTAATCTCAATTAGGTTTTAGAGCTAAATTGAACCCGTACTTTGCTCTTTTTAGATAAAATTCGTAGTAAACTTTATAAACAATGAAGCTAATCTTTGTACATGGTTTTTAGATAAAATGAATTTGTGTCATTTATGAATACTTTTATAAATTTTATAAATAAGTTTTTACATTTGAATAACTCATTTGACTTATACAACTTATGTATTACATTTTTGTTTGGCTACCTATAAAGCTATAAGTAGCTTGTAATATAAGTCGTTTTACATGTAAATGACTGTTTGATTTGCTGTAAAAGTTCCACTCATATAAGTGGACTTACATCTCACCCACTTTTACATCATTTCAACTTACAGTAAATTTTGTTGTAAGTTGAAATGCAGTAAAATAAGTGTTATCCACTCACCATTATATTTAATTATAAAAATATTTAATAGAGTAAATTATCTTTAAATTTAATTATAAAAATATTTTTAAGTAATAAATTATAAAATTAAAGAAACATTAAATATTTTTATTATTTAATATTTATATAATTAAAAAATTTTATGACAAAAATATTTTTTTTATTGTAAATATTATATGGTTTTAAAAAATAATTATAAAAAAATATTTTTTTAAGTAATAAAATTAAATAATTATTAAATATTTTTAATAATATAATATTTATATGATTAAATATTTTTTTATGAAAAAAATATTTTTTTATTATGAAAAATATTATAATGTTTTTAAAAAATTAATTATAAAAAAATAAATAAATATTATATTTTTATAATTTAGTATTTATATAATTAATATTTATAATAATTATTTTTATAAATTTAATAAAATTAATTATAATTTTTTTTCAAGTAATAAAATTAAAGAAATATTAAATACTTTAAATTAATTAAATCAATTAATTATTTTTATTTAAATTAATTTTAATGAAGAATATTAATATAATAATAATAATAATAATAATAATAATAATAATAGGTAATGGAGTAATCTCACCAACTCACTATGGCAACTATACCTTTAAACTTACATCAAACCAAATAAGTAAATGTATCATTCTTAGTTACAGCAAACCAAACAATAATGATGTAAGTTGAAATACAACATTTTTACTTACACTGTAATTTCACTTGCAGCACGTACGTGTAATTTTACTTATAGATAACCAAACAACCCCACTAACAACCTCATAGTCTGTATATGTAAGTGTTTGTCTTCAAAAAAGGCAAGTTCAAACTTTAGCTTATATAGAGTAAATGCACGTATGTGTTAAGGTATTAGCTGAATGTTGTGCACGCCCTAACGTGATTTGTCTACTTTATGAAAAAAAAAAAAACTTATATAATACAATTAAGATAATTTAAGATTTTATACACACTCACAAGTAATAAGCTAACTTATTATTATATGATAATAATGGATAGAAGATATATGAAATATCATTTAATCTTTTATATGTATAATTTTTTGTTTAATATTTCATATAATTTTAAAAGTTATATATATATATATTAAATTATAATTCATTCACTTTATTCAAAACACATGTATATATATATATATGTAAATTAATTATATATATTTTGGTTTAATTAATTATAAAATAAATTTATATTTTAAAAATATATTTCTGTATATTTATTTATATCCACACATAACAAAGGTATTTAAGAAACTAAACAAAATTTAAAAATTAATCAAGTGAATCCCACGTCCTGTCCTGTCATTTCCTTTGGCTAACCTTCAAGTTCATGGCAGGTAAAGTCGTAAGTAAAGAAGCATTTATGTTCCCTTGCAAAAAACGAAGCATTTTTGTTATTGCCCAGTGGCTTGCCATCCCAAGAAATAATTGAACAAGTGTGAGTCGTGTCGTGTGACCCACGCCCAAGAATAATAATTATTACTGAAATTCACTGTTCACTTTGTATATCTAATATGCTCTTTCATTCTCATCCATTCATTCCACCCATCAAAATCTTTGTTGTTAGACTTCTTGTTGAGACTTGTTGTTAGACTTCTTGTTGAGACTTGAGAGAGAGAGAGAGTTGCGAGGCAATGGCGATGATAGTGGATGCATTTGCTGGGAAGCTGGTGGAGAGGCTCACAAATGTCATTGAAGAGAAGGCCATCATGGTGTTAGGCGTCAAAGATGACCTCCAAAAGCTTCAGCGAAGGATGAAGAGGATCACATGCGTGCTCAAGGACGCCGAGAAGAAGAAGATCCAAGACGACACTGTCAAATTATGGGTTGATGAGCTGAAAGATTTGATGTACGATGCCGATGACATCATAGATCTTTGCATGATACAGGGTACTGGGCTTTTGCAAGATGATCATCATCATTCTCTGGCTGAGTCAAGTGCTACTGCCTCAACAAGGGTATGCTGGCACTTTCCATTTCTCTCTTGTGCGCGCAGTGCGCGATTTCGCTATGAGATTGCTGATAAAATTAAAAGACTCAATGATAGATTAACTGAGATATCCGAGGATAAGGATAAATTTAATTTCATAACTTCTTCTACATCAAACGATGCATATGTCATGAATGAAGCTTCTTATCTCCATAGTTCCTTCTTACCAGAATCTGACATTGTGGGATGGGATATTAGAGATGCTACCAAGAGTCTTGTTGATTTATTGGCCTATCAGCATGAACAGAAATGCCGTCTTTTTGCCATTATCGGCATGGGGGGCATAGGCAAAACCACACTCGCACAGTTGATATATAATGATTCCAAGATAAATGATGATTTTGTGTTGCATTCATGGATTTGTGTTTCAAAATTCTACACATCAAGGTCTGATTTGCTGAAGGAACTCATAAGAAATGTTGGAGGTACTTGTGGAGAGTCAACCACAGTTGCGGAGCTACAAAAATACTTTGTGATGTCTTGCATAGGAAGAGCTTATTTCTGGTTTTTGGATGATGTTTGGGAGGGAGATGTATGGCTTAATTTAATTAAAAAAATCCAGTAGAAAGCGCAACAACTAAATGTAGAGTCTTGGTCACCACAAGAGATAGAAATACTGCTGTAAAAAAATGGGGGCAATTCACATCCATAATGTCAACAAATTGCCGTTGAATTTTTGGTTGGGAATTATTATGCAAAAAGGTTTTCACAAATAATGGTGAGAGTCGAGAGATATTCAAAGAATGAAGGAGATAGGGATGCGGATTGTTGAAAAATGCGATGGTCTTCCTGTCGCAATAAAAGCCATTGCAGGTGTTCTTGTAACAAAAGATCTAGATAAAACGAGAATGGGAGGATGTACTTAACAACAATGCTTGGACTATTACAGGACTTCCAGAAGAGCTCCGAGGAGCGTTGTACTTGAGCTATGAATCCTTACCTTCAGCTCTTAAACATTGTTTCCTCTATTGCTTTCTTATCCCCTATGATCGTGAATTTTATCTTGAAGAACTTGTTCCTGAATGGATTGCAGAAGGTTTTATAGAAGATAGTGGAAATGTATCGATGGAGGATGTTGCAAAAGGCTATTATAGGGAACTAATTTGGAGGAGTTTCTTACAACCTTCTCCTTATGAAGCTCGTCAAGTGAGATGCACAATGCATGATTTATTTAGAGTTCTTGCTATGTTTCTAGTAGGTGATGAAAGTCTTTTAGGAGATCCTCAAGCAGCACCAAGCAACACTTCTATGATAAAATTACGTCATTTAACAATTTCAAGTAATAGGGAGAGTGTGAGCATTCCACATCTTGATTGCCTTAGAAGACTATGGCTTTATACCCCTCCAAGTTTGGACACACAAGTGATCGGAGGCCTAAAACACTTGCGTGTATTGACCCTTTGTGGAGACAAGATTGAGAATATCCCTGACAGCATTGGGGATTTATTACACTTAAGGCTTCTAAATCTAGGGGGTACAAAAATATGCAAGCTACCGGATTCTTTGGGAAACCTTATTAACTTGCAATTCTTGTTACTCAGTGATTGTGAGTCTTTATACATCCTTCCGAGAAGCATAACTAGGTTGTGCAATTTGAGGAGGCTCAATCTTAAATACACCCCTCTAAATTATGTGCCAAGGGGAATAGGTAAGTTAGAACATCTTAATCATGTGTCAGGATTTATTGTTGAAGACAATGGTGGTGATGGAGAAGGATGCAACTTGGAAGAGCTGCAAATGCTTAAAAACCTCAGTCACCTTGATATAGATAAGTTAGAGAAAGCAAGTAAAAGTACTCCAGTGCTCTTAAACAAGCCTCGCCTCAAAACTGTAATGCTTCGTTGCACGCCCGATAGTGGTGGTCATAATCAACAACAAGAGATGGATGAGATTGTACAAGTCTTTGATGAGTTATGTCCTCCACCAAGCCTTGACGATCTAGTAATTGAAAACTTTTTTGGTGGGAGATATCCACGGTGGATGTTATCAAATTCCTTCAGTACTGCTTTTCTTGAACTGACTTATTTGCAACTTCGTGATTGCGCTAATTGTCCTCAGCTTCCCCAACTTGGCCAACTGCCCCAACTCAAGTATCTAAGGATCAAGGGAGCAACTGCAGTAGTATCAATTGGCCCTGAATTTCTCGGCAATGGAGAACTTGCAGCCAGTGCCTTCCCTAATCTTGAATACTTAGTATTCTTGGACATGATTAATTGGGAGGAATGGTCACTGACTAGTGGAGAAGGAGACAATGAGCATGAATCCAGCAGGCTATTACTCTTCCCCCGTCTCAGGAAACTTTTCATTGACAACTGCCCCAAGCTGAAAGATCTTCCAAGTGGCTTGAATCGGGCTAATATCCCACATTTGTTCATTAGAAGCGCTCACAGTCTTTCAAGGGTCTCTTATCTCCCTGCCTTGAAAGAACTGGAAGTTTATGATTGCCCAATGCTGAAGTGTGTGGAGAAGCTCGAGTCTCTGCAGAGCTTGACGCTGTTTGATCAACAAGAGAATAACACTATTCTCCCTCAATGGCTCATCCTTTTCCTCCTACAACGTGAAAGGCCTCATTATGATCGGTTCATCTTGCATTTGGTGTGCAGTGCCCAAGCATTGCATGACTGTTTGCAAGGTCATAGATACTGGTTGTTACTCCAGCAAGTACCACGCTTCACAGCCTATACAGTGAACCAAGACATGTATTTGAAGTACACTAAAGAACCATATTATTATGAAACCAACATCACTGGTATATGTTATTGACTTTATTACTCATAATGTCTCTACTATCCTTTGTACAACTTTTAAGTGCCTAATTGTTTATCAGAATTATAGTAATTTTATGTCTAATTGGTGGTGGCTTATATATGCAGATGAGGATCAGGAGCATGAAATCCTTTCTTTGAATTAGATCATTATCCATTACTGGTATGTATTCAGTTTGTTTTGAATTATTTATTTAGCTATTTTATGATCAGGAAGTGAGCTCATCGCTAGCTAGATAGCTGGTTCTTTTTGTCTTTAGAATGAATTGTAACATGTGTGTGTTTGTTGTTTTAATTTCCGCAGCCAAAATAATATGTGACTTGATTAAAACTCAAGTTTATAATAACATGATGGTTTCAACTTACTTGAGATTATGTGCAAGTGTTCTTCAATTTTCAAAGTGAGTTGAGCTCATGAAGCTTATGGAGCTCTCTGGAGGGAGAGTGTTCTTGTTTCTTTGTAAGTAATGTAATAATTAATTTTTATTTTCATGTTTACCAATATATATATATATATATATATATGTTTATCTACTGTTGATAATATTAAAATTCCAATTTGATCTTGAGCAGAGTATATTGGTGGATTTAATTATATGATGTGCGACTATGCATACATGCAAGGAATGGTGCTATTGATTGATCCCTCAGTAACAATTCAATCTGATGAAGAGGATTCTCAGGAGAATTTTATGTCTGATTGATGGCTTAATTATGCAGATAATGAGATGTGGACATTTATAATGATTAGTATGTATATATATATATTGTATGACTCATTACATTTCTACTACAAGATAGTTCTTCATATCTTTAGAATTGTGATATGTATGTTCTTGCCGAGAACTCTAGTGCTTTGGTGCAGGCCTAACTCTGGTGGACATATACTACAATATCAAAAGTCTCATGACAATGAATTCCACTTGAGCACTTCATCAGTGTTTGCAAGTGTGTCCATATTGATTGTTCCTCTGGAATGTACCCTGTTTTGTAGCCTATGCAAAGGGCGGAAGCATGTGTTTTAAGTACTCCAAGTAAACATTTTTCTATCAAACAAATCTTGGTGAAAATATATCAATTGGTATGATCCATGAAACCTCTTTGTTCAATTTATTTTTTTCTCTCTCTCATGCCTATATATTGAAAGTGTCTAATTGGATCAAAATTATGATATGCATGCCTCATGGTTGCATAGCTGCTGCATATGTATGTCTTATGTGTATTCATTCAATAACTTTTGAGTTACTTATTTATATAATTTATGATTTGGAATTAAGCGCATCACTTATTTAATTCTATTTTGTTTACCCTGTATTGTTTTTCACAGGTGGAATGGTAGATTAACAAATTTTTATGACAAATATGTGAATTTGTTATTACTCAACTGCATGACATGCTGTTTGAGAGTACAAATCACTTGGGTTCTTCTGAGGCAGTTATATCTTCGCTGATATTTAAGTGTTGGATGTCCAATAGAAACTTCAGAAATTATTATGGAGCATGGCTTTTGTATATGCAATTCTGATGAATCGAAGCTCTCTGGAGGGGAAGGATAGGTTGTTTCTTTGTAAGTAATGTGAGACAGCCTAATAATTAATTCCAATTTCTTGTTCGTATGTTCTGAAAATATATAAATCAGCTGCTAATAATAATAAAACTTCTATTTGTTATTGAACAGAGTTTCGGTGGATACATATTATGCTTGGAATGGCTCAGGTGAACAGAGTACTAGTTTTTGTTTTACTGATTTCTTTGATTTCCAATGTGAGTTGAACTTGAAACTAGATAACCTCCTTGTTTCAGATTAATTAATTTGCACCGTGAGTTTTGGAGATTGATAGAACGGCATGTGAGCTCTTTAATATTTGATTTCCTTTACTCATTTTTGTGAACATACTTGTTTTTCTGAACATTAATGAATGACAGTTTCATACGAGTTAATTATATAGAATGCTTTTTTTCTTTGAAACTCATGATGTTACAGAATATGGTACATATTCTTTTCATTTATGTGTGAGCTGGTGGAAATATCACATGTCAAAATTGAAATGTCTATTTGATATTGAACAACAGAATTGATTGGTGGCTATGCAATTCGTTGGCTAAACTTCAAAACGATGAAAATGAATCCAATGTGCAAGCACATCATGATCAAAACCAAGATACAGCACTAATTCTGGCTCACAACAGAATTGATGAAAAGAGGATTGCTTTAAGTGTTGGTGTTTACTTTGGGGCGGAATTTGTATCTATTACAGAACCCTTTTTATTTTTTATTTTGAAGAGAAATATGGGGAAACCATGGATAAAACTCAAGTCTGGTTGGAAAATGAAATAAAATACCAACTCTCAAGTTGTAGAGGATATATGAAGCTCTTATTTCTTATGTAAGCAAAGCATGAACCAAAGACAGTGTCCCTGATTTTATAGTTGTAAATCTCAATTTTATTTATTTTAATTTTATTTCATTTAGAGATTGACAACAGGTACAAAGATATGTGAACTGATGTAAAGTGCTTGATTGTGAGATGTGTATGTCTCTGTATATATAGCAGGCACTTTGTAAATGTTGTAATCAGATTCCGGCTCAATAGATGGTCTTGCGATATCATATGTTGTGATATA
The DNA here is from genome assembly GCF_009730915.1 of Dioscorea cayenensis subsp. rotundata. Taxonomy (NCBI): domain Eukaryota; kingdom Viridiplantae; phylum Streptophyta; class Magnoliopsida; order Dioscoreales; family Dioscoreaceae; genus Dioscorea; species Dioscorea cayenensis. The sequence goes on from NC_052482.1 coordinate 13,315,704, forward strand.
TTGATATTAAACTTGAAAAGCAACTAATTTTTTTTTTTTTATCCAAGTAAATTATCATCTGCTTTGGGTTTGATCATCGAGTTTAAATGCAGTACCGCATAGGAATTAGCACATAGGAAATATTAGTAGGTCAAAAGCATCACCCTGAAGTCGTCATATGCATAACACAATAAGGATGTGTTTGGTTGTAAAAATAAGTTGGGAAAATCCAGTTTATGACAAGTTACTTCAACCCCTCCAATCAAACATCCTCCAAAGAATAACTTGGCTATAAATTTTAATTAATTAAATAAGTAAAGTGATTAATTAATATTAAAAATTATTATGGTTATTATTGTTGAGAAATGATGACAAACCACTTTGAGGGTGGAGATGGCGAAAGGAGGGAGAATCAAACTCTCAACCCAGGGCCGTGGAGATGATTATATTATCAATACATATATATCATTAATTGAAGTAATATAAATTAAGTTAAAATAGTTTTTAATTATAATTTCAATCTAACTTTGAATCAACTTGGTATGTAAATTTCCCTCCAAAACAAATTCAAACTTTCAAATACCTAACCTCGTTTATTACAGCTAAGTCCAAACCTGAGCCAGCATCAACTGAGGGAAAGACGAAACCAAGAAAAGATGAGGATTTAGGAAAAGACATAATACAACAAACTGTATCCTTGCGTGCTTACATGCTATGTACAAGAAGCTAACATGCGTGCACATATTTAGGGTTAACAAGAGAAGGCTTATATTTCATATCATTAGAAAGATACTGTTTAGCATAATTAAATATAAAATTTGGTGATGATGCCAAGAGAGAATACACTAGCACAAGAAATTACATTTTCTGCAATGTTACTAGCCTCTACTGCATAGGCCTAGAAAAACAACGCAATTGGGTAATGTTAGAATAACAAATTAACAAAGACCAATAAAAAAATCAGCAAAAGATAAAAAAACCTAAGGTTAAGACATTTGCAAATTATTCAAGACAAGTCATGCAAGAAGAATTATTGACAATGAAGCTTTGCAGGCGTGGAAAGCCATCTCTAACAGATTGATTTTTGGCAACCCATACATTAATCAGATTCTAAATAGGAGACAATAACACTTTCTGCATTTTAACCAACAATAAACAAACAAAAAAAAAACATGGTCCTATAGACATTGTCAATTATGCAAGCTGAACTTTAAAAATTTAGAGTTGTTAATTTGCTTCCGACAGGACCCAATTCCCCATCCCAACGGGGCAGGGTGGGGCTAAAATTCAGAGAATGGGTTGGGGCCATACCGGGATGTAAATCCCTGTTGGGGATGAGGAATCCCTTTCCCAGCCCTTGAATATAAAATTTAAATATTATGTATATATAAATAAAATGTTAGAAAATTATTTATATTAAACAATATATATTATTAAAAGATAATATATTTGATGTATGTATATAGTAAAAGTGACAAAATAGATAAAAAAAAAAATGATCGAAAAATCCTTGAACCAGGGTAATCCTTACGGGGACGGAGATGGGGAAAATTTTTTCCCTGTACTCAGGTTCAATGACGGGTCAAAGATGGGTTTGACAAGTAGGGGTTGAGGCTGGGGAATACATCTTGGTGAATCTCTGCCCTGTTAACATTCCAAGTGAAATTTTCTTTTATCCCCATTTAAGTGCTCAAGAACATTTTGATTCCAAGCCATTTCTTTCAAAGAAGTTCGATAATTTAATATGACCAAAAATGATAAGTGATCCAAATCTCTCACAAATTATGACCTAATCGAATATAGTCAAAAACCCCCATCATGCCACATACCAAGCTATCACTTATATTTTTAACTGATCATTTAGTAATAACCTACCGACACCACGTGAAAAAAATGGAGAAATCCACACTAAAAACCCAAAATATTGTGAAACTATTCAAAAACCAAGCATTTGAGAATAAAATTTTATAATTTTAATATGTATAAATAAATTAGGTATAAATAAATTTTATAATTGATTATTAGTTATATAATTTAAATATTTGTTACACTTCCTGCCATTCATTTGAGAAATAGAAACATAGACAACCAAAACAAAATAAAATTTAATCAATTAAATAAGTAAATATGTGAAATTATACATAAATTTAGGAAGCTAAACAAATAATAATAATAATAATAATAATAAATAAAAAGTACAGAAGCAAAGTATATGTATATATACACAGATCAAATTACATATAAAATCTCTACCTTTTAATTAACAAAGTGACATGCATGGTTAAAAGAGTAAAAAAAAAAATGGTATTTATAAATAATTCCAAATAATGCTTGTATCTTATAATTCTTTAGCTTGATTATTGATATTATGAAAAAAAAGAGTGTTGGATGAACATTAGCCTCAAGTTCTCAATAGGAATGACAAAGCTACATTATGTGATGATTCGACATGTCTTAATTACAAGATTATAAGATAAAATGTTGTTTGGGTGAGCTAGCAATAATTGATTGCCCCCTCCTTCTCTGACATAATGGAAAAAAGACATTAATCGGCATCGATGTCTCTGACATACGTCAATACTGATCCAATTTAGATTCATATTATTCAAAATAAATTCTACAACTGGCCTTTAACAAGCTTTATGATCTGAAATATTGAATTGATCATCACGGCTGCACATGAAAACATACAAGTTATCTTCGTGAGACTCTCAAATTTATTGATGTTGCATAGCTTATTAAATATTATGTTATAATGACATGACTTTTGAAATATTATATTGAAAGAAATAGTCTGAAACAATATGGTATTGGAAAAATTAGTTGGGATAAATATGAAATTGATTAAGCATTAAATTAACCAATTTATTGACCCAATATAAATAAAATAAATTTAAAATTTAAAATTTCATATTAACAAATTCAAAATGATAAAAAATTTAAATTTCATTCACTTTATACGAATTTTTTAAACTATGAGATAAAAAATTTGATCGGGCGGTGGACACGGCAGAGGTAGGGAGATGTCGCTCCACGACGACCTTCGGGTGAAGTGAGAGGCGGGGATCATGGAGGGAGAGGAGGACAAGGAAGAAGACAGGGTTTCTCACGTATGCAACCTTCGGGAGGAGCTCACCGTCTTTGGAGGGGCGACTAGATTCAAAAAAATTAGTTTAGTAAGGTCGGATACTTCCTTCGCTCAAGCGTCGACCCGACCCAAGGGAGCTAAGGGGCGAGGAGGAAGGTCGGTCGGTGAAGGTGACGGCTGAGGATACTCGGAGGCAGGGAATGGGTGACGATTACCAACCGGAGAGAGAAGGCTGAGGCAGCCGTTGGAGCCCTACGGGCTCGAGAGAAGTGTGGGTTCCTCATTAGTGGGTAGCAAACGACAAAGGTCTCCACCCGCCTGTGGGCATTGTCCATCGGAATGCCGACATCTCTTGACGTGTAAACGATGTGGGGTGGGGGGCATATGGCTCGCTGGGTGTTGGGTTGAGTTACCGTCACTTTCGAGGAGGAGAAGAGCTCGACCGCCAGCTAAGGGTCGAAGCTCAACTGTGGGGGCCTCCTCGACTGAGCATCAGTCTATAGTTGTGAGAGGAGGAGTTGATCGGCTTCATCCTTTTCTGCAAGTGAGCAATTGTGCTTGTTTGTATTCATTCACAGGGGTGCCTTAAATAGGCTTACATGTTACATATAAAGATAACGTACAGAAGTGGAAGCGGAAGAAGAGGATCTACGATCCTAGAAATGCGCCCACTAACGCATGCGTTGAGGCTTTGTGTGACTAGATTGTGAAACGGAAACAACTTGCTGACACCCCTCCCCCCCGGCCAACCATAGCATCTGCAGAAAAGATGTGAAGGCTGGATCGAAATTCATGAAGTAGACTCGTCGGCAAACCTTTAGTGAATATATCTGCAAATTGCGTTGTTGATGGCACATGTAGTACTTTGACTTCGCCGAGAGAAACCTTATCCCCTACAAAATGAAGATCTATCTCAATGTGTTTGGTTCTATGATGTTGCACGGGATTGCTGGCAATGTACATGGCACTGATATTGTCACAATAGACGACTGTAGCTTTCGATGGTCACTAATGAAGATCAATAAGTAATTGACGAAGCCAGCAGGTTTCAGCAACAGCATTGGCAATGCCTCGATATTCAGTCTCGGCACTCGAACGAGAAGTAGTAGGTTGACGTTTAGATGACCATGACACAAGATTATCCCCAAGATATATACAATAACCGAAAGTTGAGCGCCTGGTATCCGGGTAACCAGCCCAATCCGCATCCGAATAGGCCACCAAGTCAGTAGAGGAAGAACGAAAGAGCTGTAAACCAAAGTCAAGAGTTCCATGAACATAGCGAAGAATACGCTTCACAAGATTCATATGAGCATCACGAGGATCATGCATGAAAAGACAAGCTTGGTGAATGGCGTAGGAGATATCGGGACGAGTAAGAGTTAAATATTGAAGAGCCCCAGCTAGGCTTCGGTAGAGAGAGGGATTGGGAATTGGTTTGCCGGATGAGGAGGAAAGTTTAGACTTTGTGTCTATTGGAGTCGCACAAGGATTACAATCGGCCATGTTAGCACGTTCTAGGAGATCAAAGGCATACTGTTCTTGGAAGAGAAAAAGGCCAGATTGGTTTGGTGTGACCGAAATGCCGAGAAAATGTTTAAGAGAACCAAGATCAGTCATTGCAAACTCATGACGAAGGGAGGAAATAAAGCTAGTAAGAAGAGTAGAAGAACTAGCAGTGAGAATAATGTCATCAACATAAAGGAGAAGATATGCAATGGTAGAACCACGGGAAAACACAAAAAGAGATGAGTCGAATTTGGATGCCACAAAACCAATAGATCGTAGAAAAGAGATGAAGCGAAGAAACCAAGTGCGAGGTGCTTGTTTGAGACCGTATAAAGACTTATTAAGACGACAAACATGAGTAGGTTGAGAAGAATCAATGAAACCAGAAGGTTGCTGAGAGAAAACTGTTTCAGAAAGGTTACCATGAAGAAAGGCGTTTTTGACGTCAAGTTGATGTATGGGCCAAGACTAAGAGATTGCAATGCTGAGAACAACACGAATAGTGGTGGGCTTGACAACGGGGCTAAAGGTCTCATGATAATCAACACCAGCTTGTTGCGTGAAACCGCGTACCACCCACCGAGCTTTGTAGCAAGACAACGTGCCATTAGGATTATATTTGTGCCGAAAAATCCACTTCCCTGTAACAACATTAGCAACTGCAGGACGAGAGACAAGAGTCCAAGTATTGTTGTTCATCAAAGCATTATATTCATCAAGCATGGCATTGTACCAGTTAGGGTCTTTAAGGGCATTACGATAGGATGTAGGAATAGGAGAAATGGATTGTGTAGTAGAGAGATTGAAAATTTTCTTAGGGAGAAAGATCCCTGATTTTGCCCCTGTTCGCATGGGGTGTTGGGTGGCTAGGGGATGCGTGGGGCAAACAGCAGGAGAGGGCATGGAAGGTGCACTCGGGTTTTCAGGTTGCAGTGAAGCTGGTAAGCCTGTAGGTGGTTCTTCAGGCTCGGTAGGAGTGTTCTCGAGTTGCACAGCCGACTGAATTGGCTTAAGTGATGTCATGGCAGTCGCAAGGAGATGCATTGAATGTAAGAAGGATAGCACATTGGGATCTTCGGCAGTAGAGGAAGGCAGCTGTGTGGCACCTGTTTTAGCAAAGGGAAACGTGGTTTCATCAAAAATAACATGTCGGCTTATAATGATTTTGCGAGTACGGATGTCAAAGCACCTATAGCCTTTATGCTCATCCGGATAGCCAAGAAATACACAAGGTGTGGAACGTGGAGCCAATTTGTGGGGTGAGGTGTCAAGGAGATTAGGAAAACACAAACATCCAAACACTCTAAGGTGATCATAATGTGGTGGACATTGGAATAAAAGATGATAGGGAGTGAGGGAGTGGAACACTTTGGTAGGTCGCAAGTTGAGGAGACAGGTAGCTGTGTGAAGAGCTTCAACCCACTAAGTGGAAGACATGTGAGCTTGAAAAAGTAAGGTGCGAAGGACATCATTAATCGTTCGGATCATACGTTCAGCCTTTCCATTATGTGGAGATGTATGTGGACAAGAGAATCAAAAAGAAATTCCGTGGGAGCTTGTAAAGGTGCGTAGAGTTGATTTGATTAGACCGATCTCCAAACGAGAAGTCTATCAAACGCTTAATTCTATGCTTCGAGGCAAAAGTCCGGGTCTTGATGGTTTTAACGTGGATTTCTACATTTTCTATTGGAACATTTTGGGAGACCATTTTTTTTAAAGCGGTTTCTTATTTTTTTCAAACCTATAATCCCCCTCCCCCTTAGGGTAAAACTTTTATTGCCCTTATTCCCAAAAAAGGAAAATCCTCTTTCTATCCCTGATTTCCAGCCTATTTCTCTCTGCAATGTCTGTTATAAGGCTATTTCAAAAATCTTGGCCAATTGTCTTATAAAAGTTTATCCATAAACTTATCGGTCTTGAGCAAACGTGTTTTCTCTCTGGTTGTGGCTCTTCCGATAATGTTATTGCTACCCAGGAAATTGTTCATTCCATTGAGATTGAGTTTCTTGTCCCCCTAGGATACTCATTAAAATGGATATAAAAAAGGCATTTGATACTGTAGAATAGAACTCCATCATTGCTACCCTCTGAAGAATGCTTTTCTTGGATCTCTAGATCTCTTGGATATTCATCTGCCTCTCCTCAGCTTCTTTTTCTTTTTTTTTGAATGGTCAAAACTCAGCTTGGATAACCAGTAGTAAAGGAATAAGGCAGGGAGACCCTATCTTTCCCTTTCTTTTTCTCCTGGTTACCCAAAACCTGTCTGCTATTCTTAAAAAAGCTCTCTCGTTAACACTTGTTCCTGGTTTCAACTCGTCTCTTTCTCATAATACCAACCATCTCATGTTTGCCGATAATCTCCTTCTTGTCACTAAAGCCTCTCATAAAACTGCTCAAAGTTGTCTTATGTGTCTTAACCTTTACCACTCTATTACAGGCCAAAAACCTAACCTCAGGAAATCTGCAGTCTACTTTCCTTCTTGGTGCAACAATAAACTTGCAAATTCAATCTCCCACATCCTAAGTATTAATTAGGGTTCTTTCCCTTTTAACTACCCGGGTATTCCTATTTCCACAAATAGGATTCTTACCTCTCACTTGAATACCCTAATTAACAAAGTTCAGCGTAGCATCAATTCTTGGAATCATGCTTCGATCTCCACTGATGGCAGAGTTATTATTCTTAACAGTTCCATCTTCTCTCTTCCTAACTATTTTCTTTCTGTTATGAACCTTCCTAATTCAATCCTTGATCAAATCTCCAAACTTGCTAGAACTTTTCTTTAGAGTAATGCAGCAATGGTGGGGGTTTCCACACTATTAGTTGGACAGTTACTACACTCAAAAGAGTCTGAAGGGGAGGGGGGCTAGGACTTAGGAATCTGAGGCATGTCAAGCACTCTCTTATGACCAAGAATATTTTGTCTTAAACTCTTATAATAAAATCTGGGTGAATGTCTTTAAGCTTAAATATCCCAATTGGAATCCTTAGGACACTGACCCTTCTCATCCTTTTTTTTGGTTTTTTAAATCCATCTCTCACTCTGCTTTCTGTTTGTGAATGAATTTTAGAATTGTGTATGCAAATCCTCATTGTCTGGATATGTGGAAGGGCCCTTGATTTATGGATCTGCCTATTGTGAGTAAACCTACTTTCCTCAACATGTCCATTAACTTTGAGAACCTAGTTTTCTCTGATTTCTTAGTGAATTGCAATTTTAATATTGAGTTTGTTCTTAGCATATTTGGCCCTAATATGGGTTAGGATTGGATCAATAGCATTAAGATTGATTTAAATGCTCAAAATTACTGGTTTGGGGCCTCATTCCCTTAATAACTCCACAGCTTCTGTGGTTTATGATCATCTGGTTTCCTGTGACCTGCATCCTTGGTCTAGCTGGGGCCACATTTGGAAATTATGTGTTTTTCCTAGGACTAAAATTTTCGTTTGGAAGCTAGCTCATGGAAGACTCCCTACTAGTGCCTACCTTTATGATTTAAATATTGGTCCTAGAACCCCTTCTTATTTCTGCAGTTTGGAGCCTGAAACTACTTCCCATCTCATTTGGAACTGCAGTAAGATTATTCCAAGTTGGGTATCTCTTTTGGTTGCCCTTAATCTGGATACTAACCACTTTGTGGATTTTAGTTCTTTTGCTTGGCTCACTTGTAGATTCACCTCCAAAAACCTTGTTGCCTTCATCAAAGCACTTGTTGCTACTACTGCCTGGATAATTTGGAAAGATCGCTATAATCTTGTCTTCAAAGGATGGGCTCCTAAGTTTCATTCTAATTTTTCTAGAGCCTGGTCTTACTGCACTGACTACTTCAATGCTATTTAGAAAAACCACAGGGAGTTCTCTAACCCTTCCAGCCCCTCCTCTTTGATTAATCTTTATACTGATGCTTCTTGGATTGATCTTATGGTGTGTAGTGGCCAAGGATTTATTACAACCACTAACTCTGGGTTTATTCTTATTGTAGGTTCACTTGGATTAATGACTGATTCACCCATTACTACTGAGATTGTTGCTGTCAATTTTACTTTAGATAACTGCTTTTCCAGAAGTTGGCTTCCAAATAAAATTTTCTCTGATTATCCAGGCATCGCTCATTTGTTGAAGCACTTTAAAAATTGTGTAGCTTGGATCTTGAAGCCCGATATTGACTCCCTCCATTTGAAGTTGAACACTTCTCCTTGCTCAGACATCATCACTATCAACCTTGAAGATAATCAAATTGCTGATGCTCTTGCAAATCATACCATATCTCATTCACAACTTTCTCTCTACTTCTAGGGCTTAGATCGTCCCTGTTGGCTTCAAGAGCTTTGCCGAAGTTCAAATCTTTCTTTTTTATTTTTTCGTTTTTTCCTTTCTTAGCTTCTTACTCTTTTGATAAAAAAAAAAATCCATGGATTCTCACAGAGTTCATCATTTCAGACTACTCAACCTCATTCCACTCATTCCATGAGGTCATTGCGGACTGCTGCTACTTGGGTTAGGCCTTATAATTCTGATGATGGGCATTCTAGGTATGACATGAATAATTAGTCTTGTTCTCGTAAGTTATTGGATTTTTCTTAATAACTTGTTGAGTAATGCTCATTCATCACTGGAATATTTCAAGCCTACTCTTATTATCTTATATCTTGGATAGTGTGCAATTGCATGCCTATTCTGTGGCCAAAATTCCAAATTAGTATAAAAATCTTCTTCTCGTCTATTGGATGGTATCTTATATATATATATATATATATATAAACTGACACACTGGGCCTTTTCACATTTTTGCCTTTATAATTACTAACAAATACATTGGAGTAATCATTAGAGTTATTGGTGAAAGATTTGCATAATTCTTATGTAAAATAAATCATTTGTTGCTCTTATGTTTCATTTCAGCACAACATTTAGGAATAATAGTGACATTTGTGATAATAGACGGGTGGGTAGTAACTATAGCATGAGTTGGTGATTCTCTTTGCATACTAGAAAATGCAGAAGGTTTTGTTCATTTCCTCTCAAAAGATCATCGTCTACAATTTAATAAAAAATAGTAAGCAATACATGTTTAGTTTCTGTTATTTTATTACAAACTTTTTTGGTTCACTAAATTTATATTTCAATAGAGTGGAACTTCTAATAGCAAGCGGAGTTCAAGTTAGGCGTCTTCATATTGTTGGTGGTACATAAGTATGAAAAAATTCTGAACTTCACATCATAATGTTAGTTTCCCGTCTTCTATGATTTTATCATATATCGGTTTTAAGGTTGGCCCTCTTAGGTGTTGGCCAGGTGGTTTATTTGTATCAAGAACAATCGGAGATCTAAATGCTAAAACTGTAATTGTCCCTAAAAAAAGCTCAGAAAAGAGTGTTATATTCTCATGAAGTAGTAAAGCAAGAAATAGTAAGGACCTTCATCCTACTTTGCCACGTTGTTAGTGCCAAGTTAAGTGACTAAGAATGTAAGGCCAGTTTTCGGAAATGATTGGAGGAATTCAATGCTCTTAACAACAGGCAAGCTCCTACCTTTCCATAGAGGAATATATACTTGAGAATAATTTTATTCAACATAGATAATTCATGATCATTCATACTTTTGCTACTTTTGCCATTTTCTAGATTGAGCATGAAACTTGGAACACTAAACAACCAAACATTTTGAAACACACCTTGCATGTGTGTACCGCAAGTGCACGGGTTGTCAAAGTAATAAAGTACCCCGGTGAGTGGATAGTCGTATCCACTGGGAATAGTGCTTGGAAACACAAGTATTGCTATTTAACTATAGTGAAAATGATTTAAGGGTTGTGTGAATAATATCAATGGAAATAAAAATAAAGAAAAGAAAATAGAGCGCAATAGGAATAAGGAGAGGTAATTGATAGAAAGATGCGGCACCCGGACATTGCTCACCCTAGGACTATTGTTTCAAGTGCAAGACTAATCATTATGCCTCCTAACTGATGTTAAATGAGTCATGGAAATCTAAATACACACGGTCCCAAACCTAAGGTCAACCGTGACTAACCCCACACTATGCCCAAGCAGAAAAGAATACTCTCGGCGCCTCATACTGTGTAAGGTTGCTTAAAGCTCTAGGGACTCCAAGTGATCAACTCTATTCCCTAATATAGATCTAATCCTTTGGTCCAGATGAAAGACCCCAAGTCACAATTAAGCCCCAACACTATGGATTACTTCAACACTTCACTCTGTTGCTTACGCAACTAAGCCCTAGTAGAGTTTGTCTCTTAGCACTTCACTCTATCGTGACCACAAAGAACTCTTGGAACATGGAGGTAGGATAAATCACACCGGAAAGGAAAGGGGACGTTCCTCTACATCTCGACTCACCCTCTCAACCCTCTCCAACCTTGCTTTGTCTAATCCTAATGAAGTGTCACTCATTCACAAGGATTACCAACATAGATTCCCAACCCTAATGTCACTGTAAGGGAAAATCAATTCAACAAGCATTCAAGGATCGAACTCAATTAAAACATCAATTAAAGAAGCATAATAAAGGTCAATGAAACAAAATCATCCTAGGGTTTACAAGTCCAAACACCCACTAGGGGTTTAGCTCTCCATGGAGCAATACACAATCAACAATGAAATCGAAAGTAAAAGAGTGGTATCCATAGATAAAACCCCCTTGTAGTTTGTATCGATGGACTTGTGGAGTCACCTCGTCTTCTCCAAGGGTTCCCTTGTCAAGCCTAGGGCACACCTCGCCGATTTGATGCCGATGAAAGCTTCCCCAATAAATCTCCTCCAAAGGAATGCGATGTCAAAGGCCGTAGAACTGCTCCAAAAACCTAGCCAAAGCCTCTTCAAACCCTAGCTATAAGCGCCTCCAAAGGTCGACAAAAGATGGAAAAAAGTTCCAAAGAATCCTCAAAATGCGGTATTTATAAGGGCTAGAATCGGGTATCCACACGGCCATGTGGATTTCCATAACTCTATTTTCTGCAAGCAGTGAACAGTAATTGCTACATCTATTTTGTTGCTACAGTAAAATGCTACGGTGCTTCGCCAAAATGCTCCCGATTGCATTCTTTTCATCAAGGCCACATGAATGGGCACACATCTATTCGGTAGATAGCGTAGTGTCTTCAATGAAACCACATTAATGGAGCTCTTGCTAATGTTGCACAAGTCAGGATATATGAGTGTGACTGCCTTTGTGCCCCCTCCATATTGTGTATTCACTTGAGCACAACGGAGGTTGGCACACACCCAAATATTTTTGAGTACAACTTGCGTCTTCACGTTTGTTCAATGCATAAAAGAACACAAATACACATGCATAAGCCATAAAATCTAATAAAAGTGATGCTTAATGTAAGAAAAGAATACTTCGTATTACTTATACACAAGCACTTATCACATTTGTTGATGAGATCAACCAGATGGTTTCACAATTCAATTTATCAATTTGCACATGATTTCTTACGTCTCTGCATAACTTAAATAATATGTTATTCTTTTTTATCTGACATTATCTATTGATACTTCTTTTGAGCTTTTCTAGGTGTAATGTAGTTATGGTGGAAGAATTTACTCTAAGAATCCTTCTAAGAGCTACAATAGTTTTACTGTTTACCATCCCACATCTATCCTATGTTGTTTATTATCATAGTAAATTCATTTTAATTTTTTGGCATTTAGATAGATGGTGAATATGAGTGCTGATCGTAAAGCTAAGCATCTTGTTCAATCCACAAAAGCTCACATAGAGTTTTTGGTAGCATTTCAGGAAGCAACCACGGTTGAACCTACTGATCCAGCAGATAAAATATCCAAGGGCACAACTTGCTGTGAAATTATGCCAAATTTTGAGTGAGGCAGCTTGCAGGTAGTTGTCACAATGTTTTTCTAGTTGTTCACTTGAATGGACCATGAGTTTGGAAGGGAGATGGTTGTGGATATTTATGTTGTTTTAATTTTCTTTGAAACTGAAAGACCAAGAATCTTAATAAAGAATGCTATTGTGCTTCATTTATTTTCATATATTTTTGGTAGGAAGCTACCCCTGCCAATGTGAGTATGCCTTAAAAATTTGACTTGATGCATTGCCTGCTTTCTGTTTTGGTCAGATTCTATTTTTTTTTATGGCTGCAATGTTCTTCATATATTTGCCTTCTTTCTTTCTAAGACTAGTGCATTGTTGGATTATTTGAAATTATAAGTTGGGAACGTAACAAGAAGTTATTACTTTACTTTATTTTCTTCATATAATTTCTTGAATAATCACTAAACTTTACTTTATTTTCAAAATGATCATCAAAGTTCAATTTGAATCAAAACAGTCATTGATTTTTAATTTGTTTTCACTAGTGGGTCATCTGGTTGTCTCCCACCAACCCTTTTATGATGTGGCCATTAGAGAAGGTCACTCATTAGTCCACGTCATTTGAGTGCTCCATGTTAGCCATGACCTTCCATTCGCACAGTAAGGAGGCTACATCAGCACCGAACATCACCATCTTCGAGGAGCACATACACTGCCATAGAAGTTGGTGATCATTGACTTCTCCGCAAACTAGTCTGAAGATTGCTTGGACTTCCATCATTAGCTCAAAAATGAGGAAGGAGACAACTGAGTTTTGCAACCTCTAATGCGATCAAGCAGATGAGTTTGCATCAAGTGGAGATGGCCATGAACTGGGAGAAGTAGGCACTAGGAGATGAAGCTTCAGAGTACTATAAGGATTATTTTCTGAAAACCCTAGCATTAGGGTTGTTTATAGTTTACATTGTAATGATGATTTTAAGATTTAGGGCTTTGTAAGATATTTTTTTGTTTTATATCTAAGGAGTGTTGGTCTTGTTTGGTGTGTTATACTAATTGGTGATAATTTTGTGATGTAATGTCTTCTAAAGCATGTGCGTACTGAGGAGTTGTCCCCTCTAATGTAGTTCCCAACTTAAAAAATGTAGAATATGATGAATTTCTTTGATAAGTTAAACTTTGATGACTAAAGGTGTACATAAAGTAATAAAGCAATTTAAAGTCTTATATATAATGGGTTTAGCTATGTCAGGTTTGAGAATTTGAAGAAATTTGTGCCCAAAAAATGTAGATGATGATGAACTTATTACATTTATGAAGTTCCAAGAGAAGTATGTTTAAGTTCTTTTTAGAATTGATATTAGGAAGGAAGCGACCCAGTTTATTATGAAGGTGTGTTATTTTGCTTAGCTGTATGAATGTCATGCATTTTATTTTAAGTCATGTTTGGTGTTTGGTTGCAATCCTGTAAAATGATTTTCCTTTATTTTAAATTAGTCTAGCCCTAGATGCACTTGTTCTGCTATGTGGTGGTGTGACACCAGCAAGTGCACGGGGTCGTCATGTAATACCCTCTCGTGCAAGCATGAGAGGGTCATATTCCCAGGGCCCAAGGAGCTACCCTTACTTCCTCTTCGCATGTTATCTAACCTACAGATTCAATTGATGTGTTCTAAACTACAAAAAAATAGAAAGAACTCTAAGATGGATGCCTACAGTTGAGGTAAATCAGGGGGTAAAATCAAGGGATGAAGCTGGTCCCGGATATGGATTCCCCTAGGGCTACTAAAGTGAGTAGGATGCTAGGTCTACGGTGCAACTAGTGGTTTGGACAGAGAGATTCCTAATATAGGTTAACCATATGGTCACAACAATTGACCCCTAATCCAATACAAGTATTGATACAGAATTTCGTCTAACCAAATTCTCTAATCAAACTAGGTCCAACCTAATTGTTGGAGGGGGCACAAAATACCTGATGGTCACAGTGTATTTATACATGTATCCCTTCCAAGCTAGGTGTGTCTAGTATAAGGGCGATGGTCAAGTACAACCTAGAAATTAACATACAGAGTTCTCATGAGTATCAATACATCAAAGTGCACCAAGCTTGAATCTCAAACACACCAAATTCAATAGAAAAGATCAAAGCATCAAACTATACAAGTTCACCCCAAGGTTCACCGACATCCGGTGACCTTGGGGTTTAGTTGTTTATACTAGCAAAATACATGATAAAATCCACAAAAACAACCAAATAAAACAACATGAAACTCCCTCAAGTGGTGAATGCGGATAAACAAGTCGAGGAGAACTTCTAATGACGTAACCAAAGGGGTGACTTCCTTGCCCTCTACAAGCTTTTACGATGGGAGGTGAAGGGAGATCTTGCCGAATCTTGCTTCTTCCTTCAGTTTCTACGCTTAATAATGTCTTCTTGTATCTTTTTTACCCCATTTCCTAACTCCTTTGTGCTATAGTACTGCTATAGTGCCATGGCTCTAAAAGGCTATTTTTAGTGTCATTTTCCTTTTTATTTGCGTTGTTGAGCTCACCTAGGTATCCTCGAGATCGATTACATAAATAAGACCAATTAAGCAACAAAACGACAACAAATCATCAATTTTATACATGAATAGTATGATAATTATACATATAGAATACACACATTTAGGCGTTTATCAAAAATTCCCACAATTAAGTGTTAGCTTATCCACAAGCAAACAACCATGAAGAATAGGGACAAGAAGATATACTGCTAAATGTATGAAGTCAAGCTCAAAAGTAAATAACTCCACAAGCACAAATAAAAAGAAATCAAGATATTGAGTTGTTCTATGAATAACCAAGTAGAAAAGTAGTCTTGCTTTTGTCTAAAGTGCTCCTAAGAGTGTGTGTAAACTTCCAACCTCATCCTCCACACCCTGGATTACATAAGGGTGCCCATTCACCCTACTCACAATGAAAACTGGTGTTAGAATTGCTAAAGACACATCCTCAATAGTCAGTTAAGAGTCCCTTGGTTCCTAAATAAAACTCTAGCCTTCAAGTGACTGTGTAACAGGTTTCAGGAGATCAGAAGAGATATTTTATTGTATTTAATGTGCATATACATATTTCCTTTTTTTTCGAGTCCGACTAATGTAGAAAGCATAAAAAATCTTTCTAAAGGATGCACATGCTGGTTAGGCATAAGAGCCACCCAACCTACTCAATTACATGTCTACATAGATTCATTCGTGCTTTACTAGCAAAGGAATACTGTCATAGACTCTTTTTCTTTCTTTTTTCTTTTTTCTTTTTTTTTTTCTCTTTTTTTCATATATATACATTGTATCGCATGTCTTCTGGGATAGAAACCTGCTACAAAACTTTACCTAAATCTAAAAATAATAATAAAGGAACCAAAAGCTCTTAAAAGAAAATTGAGCATAGAATTTAACAAATTAATGCCAATAACTAAGTGATGGGTTGGCAGGAGGGTATAAGGTAGAAGTTTTCGTGGCAAAGCATGACGGTGGACTAGAGATAAAACAAGACTTCCATGAAAGCATAAATATAGATACAACTCACATCTATCATTCTTTCAAGCTAGGAAGTTCTAAACTAAGCATCATAGCTATCACAGGTAAATCAAACATGCAATTAATTAGGATACCCCATACCCACACCTTGAGTGGTACATTACCTTTAATGTACCTAAATCAGCAGTATATATCAGATAAATACAAGGAGATGGACTAAAGAAACTTCCCCATTTTTGGTGAGGATTGAACAATATGTGTATGAATACCGGGAGATTTCTATCCAAATGGGGGTGATGAAAGTGAAGCTCCTATCATTATAGTCCTGTAAAGATCAAGAAGCATATCACAACTCAAGACTCATAAATATGGAGAAGTAATCTGACAAGAATCAAAATAGATAGAGTTTCGCAGGGACTGAACCCTTGCTAACTATAGAGTACAAAACATTAAACATAACACAAAATACTACAAAGTCAATCAAAACCATCACAAAAACAACTCATGCATGTTGTGTGACTGGTGGGAGTGGTGGTGCTACAGATGTGGTGGTGGCAAATGTGGTACCAACAAAGGAAGAAGATCTACAAATGAAAGCTAAAACCTTAGCCATGTCTCGCTAGACTCAACCCTGGGATGCAACAATCTCCCTCTGCCCCTGCTCAAGGACACTAACCTGACGCTACGTCTCTTCCTGTAACTCTTGGAGCCTAATCTCAAGTAACTCTAGTCTAACATCTGGCTAGCACTCCGACTCAGTCTCAGTCTCTCTCTCATGCTCATGCAACATTCCAGCCTCGCGCTCTCTCGTCCCCTGATGTTGCACTAGATAGTAAGTGCCATCCCTCCTCTCAACTATCCTGATAGAAGATAAAGTCGACATCCCAAAAGGAGTGGTGCTACCAATGATGTGCATTCCTCGAGTGAGGTCTATCAATCCCATACCTCTAATCAATTGCATGATATAGGGTCCGGTAAAGATGGTTCCAAGGTGCACGTACTATCCTTAATAAGAGATAATGTCTACGAAAAGGTGTCGCATATGAATCAGGTATCGCTCGAAGATGTTATAGAGCATGAGAAGATTAGTGCGTGACATAACCCCTATAGAGTCTGACCGACCCCCAACCCCTTTAGTTAGTAGCTCATGAATGTAGCGATGGGTGGGGTTTGTCTTTTGGGATGCTTTCCTCTTCCTAGAATTAGCGATGGTGGCCCAATGCCTCTTTGGTTAAGTGTGAGACGAGAAATCCACAGGTAAGGAACAAAGTCGTGTGATTGAATATCGGCATCGGTATAGAGCCCTAAGTAAACACCCAAGTTGGCATGATCGATCTTGTACCTTTTCCTTAAAGCTTAAAACGATAATGAGCTTTCTTGTCGGACAAAGTTGCAATGCCTAACCACCTCAGTTGTGCTCAAGACTTCCAAAGTAAGCTCGCAGTAGGTAGGTTCTTTGATGTTAAACACCTTATCCTAACTGTTATGTGATATGTGCTTTGAGATAGTTTCATCCAAGCCCAATGCTCTCAATACATCCCAATCAATATAACGGTTCATGCCGAATGATTTTCAGGCCAACAACGTGTATATTGTCTTGTGGTCATCATTCTTAAAGCATGGTTCGATAATGGGAGGTGTATTGTCCCTCCATGCTCTCTTGGAGGCCATACACTTTGTCATCATATCTACAAGACAAGAAGTAAGTGATCATGACAGTATAGCATGAAAATTTTCAAGGATTGCTACAGTAATTTCCCAAAATAATTTGCAAGTGTTTATTTTGTTCATAGAGAATAAAAAAAATTTACAAGCCTTGAAATTGCCTCAAAAACCCACCAAAATGATAAAAATTCATTCCCCAACAAGAAGACCATTCAACAAGAGAAATTGAGTGGGAAGAAGAAGAAAAACCATTTTCAAAACTAGGGTTTAGAAAGACATACCTTTGATAATTGATGAAAATGATGGTGAAACACCCAATAAACCTTGCAAAACAAGTGTCCAAGAGTAGGAGAGTGATATAGAGCAAGAAATTTGGAGAAAAATGGTGAAGAAATGAGTGAAAAGATGGAGAAATGAGGAAGATATGAGAAAAGGAAGAAGGATAGGATAGAGAGAGAAAATGTGGTGGATAAGTGCCCTATAAATGGGTACCCTGACCCGTTGACAGGTTTCTTGACGGGTCAAGCAAACTATCAAGCTCTTGGGGAGCCTTGATGGGCGTCAAGGAGGCCTTGAAGCTCACCCAAGAGCTTCATGACCTGCTTGCTAGGCTGAAAAGCCTAGCAAGCTTCTCGGCTAGCCTTCACGGGTAAAAATACCCGTGAAACACCCCTTGAAACCCTAAAAAGCTCTCAAACCTCTCAAGACACTAATGTAACCATCAACTAAGTTAAATACACTTAAGATCACATCAAATAAAGCATGAAATCTCATCAAACACTCACCAACTCCATAAATAATCATTAAGAAACTTCAATCATGCATGAAATGATAATAATCATGCAACTACGCATGTATAAAATGGGAATGGTAATCACGTAAACATGAAACTCTAAACAATGGAGAAGACAACACTACAAGTAAATGAGCACAAGTTTGAAAGATTAAACACACAAAGAAGAAGGGCATAAGTATGATACACAACAAAAGAAAGAAAGTAAAGAGACACAACTACTAAACACACAAAATAATGAAGATAAAATCATGAATGGAATGAAAACTTGGGTTTCCCCCCAAGAAGCACTTGTTTAATGTCATTAGCTTGACATACCTTCTTACTTAAGATGGAACAAATGGAGGAGAATTACCATTGACCTTCTTGGGTATGCTGCCACACGGGAAGTTCATCGAAAGATATGAAAAAATTTGGCATTTACCTTGATCCTCGAAGTATAACTGGTCTACCTCTCAGGGTGGCAACATAGTGACATTCATACTCTTCTTTAGCTATTTGTTTGCTTTCCTCCACATTTTCTTCAAGTTTTTCTTTTTCTTACCACAAGGTGATAAATTTATCTCTACTTGGTTCACTTGTGGTGATGTGGGGAGAGTAGAAACTCTTTCATTGCTTTTGTCATCCACATCCTCTAAGTAATCATCCAAGGGATTTAAGGTCAACACCTCCTGCGCACAATCAGAAATGATTAAATCAGTCTCATCAATGAAATATAAAGTATTATCATGATCTAATGTGTGTTTCATGGCCTCGGGGTGAGTGAAAGCCACTTGTTCCTTCCCTACTCTCAGCATCATTTTTCCTCCCTTAACGTCGATAAGGGCACCCGAAGTGTTGAGGAATGGGCGCCCTAGGATCAAAGGGACTTTGACATCATCATTTACATCAAGAATTATGGAGTCCACTAAGATGATGAGTTTATCCACTCTCACAAGAACATCTTCAACAACCCTCGGTGTTCCCTCACTGAATGATCTGCTAACTGTAGTTTCATCCTCATGGGCCTCAAATCTTCTAACCCTAGCTTCAAGAATAACTTGTAGGGCATTACGTTTATACTAGCCCTTGAGTCTGCTAGAGCTTTCTCTTGCATTCCTTTCTCAATTACACAAGGAATAATGAAACTACCTAGATCAGTTAGTTTCTTAGGTAGTTTCTTTTGAATCACCGCTGAACAATTCCCTGAGAAAGTCACTATCTCTCAGTGACACACCCTTGCATGTGTATCGCAAGTGCACGGGTGTGAAAGTAATAAAGTACCCAAAGGGTGGGTACTCGAATCTATAGGGAATAGACTCTAGAAATAAGTAGTATTGCTAATTAGCTAAGGAGATTATCAATTGGTGATTGTTATTGTATCTAAGATGTTAATGAAATAAAAGAGCAAGAAATACACTAAAGGTAAAGAGAAGGAAACAGTCAATGATAAAGATGGTACTTGAACAGTGCTCCCCCTAGGACTATTGTTTCAAGTGCAAGACTAAAATAATAATTCCCTAATTAAGTTTCAAAGAGTCATGGAAATCTAAAAGCACACAATCCCAAATCTAAGGTCAACTCTGACTAGTCCTCTACGTATGCTCCTGTGGAAAAGAATACTCTCAACACCTCACACTGCGTGGGACTGCTTTGGGTTCTAGGGACTCCAAGTGATAAACCCTATTCCCAAATCTAGATCTAACCCTTTGGTCCGAGCGAAATCATAACTAAGCACTAGCGGAAGGGATCTCTCAACACTTCACTCTATTGTACCTACACAATTAAGCCCCAGTGGAGGAGATTTATCAATACTTCACTCTGGTTGTGATTGCAAAGAACTTATAGAATATAGAGGTAGGATAAATCACATCAGAAGGGAAAGGGGATGCTCTGCTACCTCTCGACTCACCCTCTCAACCATCTTTAATCTTGCTAAGTCTAATCCTAATGAAGTTGTCACTTATTCAAAAGGATTTCTAGATGGATTCTCAACCCTAGTGTCACTCTAAGGGAAAATCAAACTATAAGCATACAAGATTGAAACTCAATTAAGAACTCAATTAAAAGAAACATAATAATAGTCAAAGAAACAAAATTATCCTAGGGTTTACAAGTTCAAGAACCCACTAGGGGTTTAACTCTTCATGGAGCAATACATGATCAAAGAATAAATCAAAGATGAAAGCAAACTATTCATAAAAATAACCCCCTTGTTGTCCGTGATGATGGTCTCCAAGAGCCACTTCTCCTTCTCCAAGGCCTCCTCCATCAAGCCTAGGGCACACCTCACCGAAATAATGCCATCGAAAGCTCCCCCAATAACTTTCCTTCGAAGAAAATCGACGTCGAATTGGGTAAAAACGGTCCAAAACTTTGCGAAAACCTCCTCTAAACCCTAACCGTGCTCTCTCCAAAAGATAGGAAAAAGACCTCTAAAATAACTCTTTGAGGCAGTATTTATAATGGTGAAATCGGGATTTCACACACGCCATGTGGATTTTCCACACGGGTGTGAGAATTCTCAAGTTTCCTGAATTTCACGTTTTAAACAGTAACTGCTATAGTATTCATGATCAGTGCTTTGCTACAGTAGCTGATGCAGTGATTCCTAAATTCCTTTTCTTCCCTTAAGGCCACACGGTTGGGCACACACTCGTGTGGTGGGTCATGTCAAATAACGCTCTCGAAAACTCTGCATAAGTTGAAATACGAGATTGTGACTGCCTTTGTGCCCTTCCAATTTGTAGATAGACTTGCACATTCTTGGAATTTAGCTCACACTCTCATGTGTTTGATCACGGCTCATCTCTTGACATTTGTTCCACACAAAGATCATTCTCAAAAACTGCGTTCATGACCTATATTCACTTCCTTTCTTCTTATACTGCCTCCACAACCCTAAATGCACAAAAGAACACAAAAACACACAAATGAACCATAAAACCTGATAAAAGCAATGCTTATTATAACTACAATATGCTCAATAATATGCATGCATAAGCACTTATCACTAAGTCCTCTAATTTCCTCTTGTTGGTAAGGAGGTCTTTTATGAATTTAACATACTTGGGCATTTGAGACAAGGCTTCAACAAGAGGAATTTTTATGTGTAACTGCTTGAAAACATTGAGGAACTTTTTGAAATGAGCATCTTCCTTATCTTGCTTAAGCCTAGTCGGAGAAAGCACAAGAGGCTTGTATTCCAGAACCCTTAAAATTAGTGATTGGGGGGCATGCTTCATCTTGCTTTGTTCCACTCTTTTCACCCACATGTTCAGTTGGCTTAGGGTCTTCCTGAATGGTTACCCTTTCATTCTTGGCACTTGGGCCCTAGTCGGCCCTTACCTCTACTTGCTTCCCACTCCTAAGAGTGATGGATTTCAAATGTGTCTTGGGTTGTTTTCGGTATTACTTAGTAGGCTACTAGGAGAACATTCAGCATTAGCTCTAGTAAGTTACCCTTCTTGATTCTCAAGTACTTGAATAAAATTTTGGACATTTCTCAACACTATGCCAAATTCTTCAAATTGGGTATTTATGTTTTGAAACTTCACCTCCATGTCGATCATAAACTTTGTGAGAACATCTTCAGTAGTATACTTTTTTCTCTTGTCGCGGTGGTGGTTGATATTGATTTCCTTGAGGTAATGGAGGTCTTTGTTGTAGTGGGCCTTGATTCCAAGAAAAATTCGGGTGGCTCCTCCACCACGGATTATATGTATTACCATACCATAGTGCTTTCTTGGCCCTCTTGGTCCCCAGCCAACATAGTCAATTGTCTCCATTGGGGTAACCAAAGCAATAGAAATTGGACACTGTACGGTTGCATGGCCCGTACCACATATTTCACAAGATAAAATTGCCCCATGATTTAATCTTGTCCCTATCATGAACTGATCAAAGCTCTTGGTCAACATTTCAACCTTTGCGGCCAGTGCGGTGCATGTTGCCCTTGGTGGTTTCTATCTTGTACTCCAGTGGCATTCATTATTTTCCATGTCTTCAATTAATTTCTCAACATCTTCAGGGTATTTATTGCTCAAGGAACCCTTTGCCATAGCATCATTGAGCTATTGAATCTAATAATTCAAACCATTACACATCATTTGTACTCTCATCCAAGAAGAGAAACCATGGTGAGGGCATTTCCTCAAAAGGTCCTTAAACCTTTTATTGGCATCGAAGAGTATCTCTAAATCACCTTGCCCGAAAGCAGAAATCTCTTATCTCAATCTGGCTTCCTTGCTTGACTGGAAATACCTAGCAAGGAACTTCTCCACCATTTCTTTCCATGTAGTGATAGATCCAGGAGCCAAGGAAGTAAGCCATCTATACGTTGCTCCCCTCAAACTGAATCGAAATAACCTCAATTTGATGGCATCATCTAAGACTGAGTTAATTTGGAAGATAGAGAAAATCTGGAGGAAGCAGGATAAGAGAGCATGAGGATCTTCATTAGCTAACCCATCAAACTGGACTAAATTCTAAACCATCCCGATTATGCTTGCTTTAATTTCAAAGTTGTTTACTGGCACTGTCGGGGTTTGCACACTGAACTTATCACCTGTAAACTGTGGTCTCTCATAATATGACAGTGTCTTTCTTAGCTTGGCCATAATTGAGGGTTCACTACACTCAACTTGAATTTCATGTTGTCTTGAACACTCTGCTTCTTCCCTTAACCTTTGATGCAAGGTCCTCTCAATCTTGTTGTTGGGCTCTACCAAGTTTGCTTGACTAGCACGTGTCATAAGATGGGTACCTTACACAATATTTAAAACTAATAATTAAGATTCAAAAAGAGAACAAGAAAAGGAAATGAAAGCAAAGAAATAAAGATATATGTAAAACGAAATAAAAAAAAACAAAAGAAACAAATAAAAGAAACAGTGGCCAAATCAACAAGCTCTAAGTTTTCTGAGTATTCCTCGTGGGTCCTCGGCAACGGCGCCAAAAAATTGGTGTGACACTCGCAAGTACACAGGTAGTTAAGCAATACTTCTCACACAAGCACGAAAGGATCGTATTCCCATGGCCCAAGGAGCTACCCTTCCTCTTCATGTGTTGTCTAGCCTACATATTCAAGTGATGTGTTTTGAACTACAAAGAAATAGAAAAAACTCTAAGATGGATGTCTACAATTAAGGTAAATCACGGGGTACAAATCAAGGGATGAAGCTGGTCCTGGATGTGAATTCCCCTGGGGTGACTAAAGTGAGAAGGATGCTAGGTCTACCGTGTAACTGGTGGTTTGGACCGAGAGATTCCTAAGATAGGTCAACCCGATGGTCATGACAATTGACCCCTAATCTAATATGAGTATTGATACGAAATTTCTTCCAACCAAATCCTCCTACAATTGAATTGCAAGCAAGGAATTCTCTAATTAGGATCGATACTCAAATTAGGTCCAACCATAATGTTGGAGAGGCACAAAATACCCGATGGTCAAGGCATATTTGTACATGGATCAGTTCTAAGCTAGGTTTGTCTAGTACAAAGGTGATGGTCATGTACCCAAGTACAACCTAGAAATCAACATACAGAGTTCTCATGCATATCCATACATCAAAGTACACCAAGCTTGAATCTCAAACACACCAAATGCAATAGAATAGATCAAAGCATCAAACTACACAAGTTCACCCCAAGGTTCACCGACATCCGGTGACCTTGGAGTTTAGTTGTTCATACTAGCAAAATACATGATAAAATCCACAAAAACAACCAAATAAAGCAACATGAAACTCCCTCAAGTGGTGAATGCGGAGAGACAAGTCAAGGAGAGCTTCCAACAACACCACCAAAAGGGTGACTTCCAACATAAAACTCTCTCAAAATGCCCTAAAAATTCTCTTTAAAGACCTTCTAAGGTTGGCTTCACGGCCTTGTTCACGAGCGTGAATTAATCCATAAGAGCCTCAAGATTTCCCCAAAAATTCTGTAAAGCTCTATAGTAAAATGCTACTATAAGACTACTATAGTACCTGCGCATTTTTCAACCGATTCACTAGCATCTTCACGCCCATCAGCAAACCCGTCAACGAAACTCGAGACTTTGTTGTTTCCTAAATCCTTTGTGCTACAATAATTGCAACATTGTTGTTGTAGTACCGGGCTCTAAAATGTCATTTTCGGTGTTGTTCTTTCTCATTTGTGTTGTCGAGCTCACATGGGTATCCTCAAGACCTATAACATGAATAAGACCAATTAAATCATAAAACAACAACAAATCATCGATTTATACATGAATAGTATGATAATTATAAAATAGTATGATAATACCTCATTTAAAATATGATTGGTAAAGATATAGTGCCATAAATGTGTGTTATTTTGGTGTTTTTTTTCCCAATCCATGTGTTAAACCAATTTTGATTTATGTTGTATTCCTTTATGATGTTTTATAGATGGTGTTTATTCTTAAAAGATAACTGGATGAATTGGCTTTTTTTATGCATAGCTTATGATGTTTTTTTTCGCAAATTGTGCCTGTAATCATGAAATTGTTTCAACTTATCTTTGTAATTTGGTCATCCATCTTTGGTTTGAATGAAATTGCTTTTTTAGAGCAATGCCAGATGTACTTGTTTTCGTTTTTTTTCCCTTATGATCTGCATAAGGTTTAAAGTTTTTTATCTTTTTCCAAGCATAGTGTGTTACTAAGTTTATCCTTGAAATTATTCCACTTTGGTCATCTTTTGTGACTGCCCATCTTTTGTACTACTGAGTTTGTTATTACATTAATCTTTCAAAGTTGGTCAATATGGTTAGTTAAAGTATCATGGTAATTTTTTTTTGTTCACTCTGTACAATTAACGTGGTCAATTATAGGTGTTTGAATAGCATGATTGTGTTCACAATTCATGTTCTATCTGCATATTTTTTTAATCATCTTTCCAATTCCTACATAGCATAATTATTATTTTTTACCAAGTCCTGTACTCTAGTTAGCTTGTGTTGCCATTAATCTCTTAAATTTGTAAATCATATAAGCTGCATAACATCATAATTACTTCCATTCTAGTGCTAGATGCTGAATTGTTTAGTATAAGAATGCATTATACCATTGATGGGATAGAAAGACTGGCAGGTTATGTGGATTTTTGTAGCGTTGATCAAATGTCCAGGATTGAGTTTCTTAGTATGATTAGGAAGTTCAAATTAAATGTTGATCTCTATAGTATATGATGGTTGGATGCTTTCTCTGAGTTCGAAGCTACGAGGGAAATAAAAAATAACATGGATGCACTTATGATCGCCCAGAATGTGACTCAACTAGGAAGGTGTTTGTGTGTGTTAGAATTAGTGAAGGTGCTAATGTTGGGGGGTTTTATGAGCATGGAGATGGAGACAATGCATGTCATGTTGAGCAGCATGGACAAGAAGAAGTAAGAGATGCTAACAGTGACTTAGAGGCCAGGTTGCTTAACATGGGAGAAGACAATAATAAAAAAATGATGAAGAAGACAGTGAAATACATGAATTTGAGTAGAGTTTTACTTATGACTCAGATGGCCAAGGTAGAGACATTATAGTAACAAAAAAGACAATTGTTTTTGTGAGTGGAAACCTAACAAACTTGGGGAGTAATAATGGAATGGAGTCTGATTATACAGGATCTGAGGAATTACATTCATGCTTATCTACTGATGAAGATGAATTAAAATCCAAAAAAAACCAAGCTATTTTGAATTCAATGAGGAATGTGACATGAAGGATTCCCACTTTAAAATTGGGTTGAAGTTTAGGAGCTTCAAGCAGTTCAAGGAAGCAGCCAAGAATTATGGGATTAAGCACAGGTTGATGAACTTCAAGCCAAAATGATAAGGAAAGGTGTAGGGTATTCTATAAGAAAGGTTTCCCTTTCTATTTGTAGCCATTACCAATGGTCAAAGATAAGGCCACAGTGCAAATAAAATTAGGTTATTTGAATCCTGAATGCATAAGGGACCACAACAACAGACATGTCAGTGCTGAGTGGATTACAAAGGCATATTTGGAACAATTCCGGGTAGACCCATCTTGGAAGATAGCAGGTATCATTCGAGCAGTGAAGACAAATCAGGAAGTTCAAATTAGTAGGTTAACAACATATAGGGCCAAATGCATTGCCCTAAGGTAAGCTTTATGGTTCTAAGTAAAGTTTGTAACTATTATTCTGATGGTCTGCATTATATTTTTTTTAATTAACTAAACCATTTCTTGTTCTGTCTTATGAAATATACTAGACATATAGATGGTGATGGTGAGAGTCAAATGGCTGGATTATATAACTATAGGTTGGAACTGTTGAGGACCCACCCATATTTAACAATAAAATTCAAGTGTGATGCAAGGGTATTCCAAGAAATGTATGTTTCTTGGCACATCTCAAAGAAGGTTTTCTGGTAGGTTGTAGGAATGTCATCAATGTGGATGGATGCTATTTAAAGGGACTTTATGGAGGGCAGTTGCTGACAATAGTAGGAGTGGATGCAAATGACACCATGTACCCAATTGCATGTCCCACTGTGAGTAGAGAAACCAAGGAAACCTGGAAATGTTCTAGGAATTACTGGTAGAGGACCTACAAATGAATAACAAATATCACTGGGCCTTCATGAGTGATAGGCAGAAGGTCAGTTCTACTTTATTGATTTTCTTTTCTTTGTAAACAACTATCTTGATTATAATTTGCTATAGGACTTTGATCTTAATACATCCTGTGATTGTTTATTCTATTAAAAATAGATAATCTCTCTTGTATTGGATTTGATTAGATTAGATGTTTGGGTAATTGGGGATTAATCTCTTATATTGGATTAGATTAGATTAGATTAGATGTTTAGGCAACTTTACTTTATTTTCAAATTGCTCATCAAAACTTTAAAAAAAAAAATCCAAATTTCACTTTCAAATACCAAGAAATCTTCATCTCATTATCACTTTACATGCCAAAATCTAATCTTCCTATTCTTAGAGATAACTGTTTTAAGAAAGTCAAGTGGCAGTTAGGTTAGTTAAAAGTAATCAAGTGCTCAAATAGTTCACAGTAGACAAATAAGCCAAATTAAACCACTCATTAATGAACCTCTCTACTCGACTAGAATAGGAAGCAACAAGAGATCTCCAACATCATGAAAGTAGCATGCCAAGAGTTCTATATTTTTTTGTTTCTTCTATTTGATACATAAAGTAAAAATTGGGGATTAATTTCTTGAATAATCACTAAACTATACTTTATTTTCAAATTGATCACAATATGAATTTGTACATGACAAGGCTCCCCACAAGTGTACGGATTTATCGAAGTAATAAATCCCAGGTGAGTGGGGTATCGTATCCACAGGGAAAAGGGAATAAAAATACTTAATTTGCTTCTTAACTATATGAAAGATGAATAGTGATATGTGTGATAAGATTCAATTCTCAAAAGTAAAACAACCCGAAAGAGAGCAAAAGTAAAGTAGAAGGTAAGGCAATCGATAAAGATGGGGTACCCGGGTATTGATCCGCCTAGGAAAATCGTTTCAAGTGCAAGAACTCTCTATTATGCTTCCTAACTAATGCAATGGTGAGTCAGGGACATCCTTTAATGCATGGCCCCGAATCTAGGGTTAACCAAGCCTAATCCTCTACATGTCCCGGAGGAGAGGTTGAACAACCTCTCAACCTCGCACTCGTAAGAAGGATTGCATTAAGCTCTAGGGATTCCAAGTGATAAATCTCTTCCTAATTGTAGACCTAACCCTTGGTCCAGAAGAAAGGTCCCTAACCACAATTAAGCCCTAGATGCTAAAATCACCTCAACGCTTCACTCCGTTGCACTCGCAACAAAGCCCCAGCGGAGGGTCATCCCTTAGCTCATTCGCTCTATTATGGCCGCAAAGAACTCGAGGAATGGAGGTAGAATCTATCACACCGGAGGGGAAAGGGGACGCTCCTATACCTCTCGACTCACCCTCTCAACCCTCTCCAATCAAGCTTTGTCTAACTCTCGTGGTGTGTCACTCACTCACAAGGGTTACCACATGAACTATTAACCCTAGTGTCACTCTAAGGGAGTATTCAAAAAATCAAACATTCAAGATTGGAACTCACAATAACATCAATTAATTGAAATCATAATAAAAAGATTCAATGAAACTAATACATCCTAGGGTTCACAAATACACAAGTACCCACTAGTAGTTTAGCTCTCCATGGAGCGCAATACAAACGATAATGAAATCAAATGTAAAAGAAAGCAATCCATAGGAAAACCCCCTCGATAGTCGTGGAGATGGTCTTGTGGAGAGTCCTCTACTCGTCGCAAGATCCCCTTGTCCGGTATAAGATACGCCTCGCCGAATCAATCCGGCGGAGGCTCCCTTACCAACCTTCTTCCAAATAGATGATGATGTCGGAGCCATAGAACCTCTCCAAATCCCTAGCCAATACCTCTCAAAACCCTAGCCGCAGGCCTCTCTCAAGTTGGGGAAAAGATGGAGAAAAAAATCTTGAAATCGGGGCTGAAATCGGCCTTAAATAGGGCTAAAATCGGGATTCCACATGCCTCTGTGGATATTCCACATGGGCCTATGGAATTAACGCACGGGCGTGTGGAAGTAGTGTGGCTCCTCTGTTTTGCTCCTTCTTCGGCCGGCTGTGAACAGTACCTGCTACAGCGATTTCTATAGTGATTTCTATAATACCCTGCTACAGTAACGTCCCGAAATACTCCAAAACCATGCTTTCATCGAGGTAACGTAAACGGCCACACGTTCACGTCGTAGATCGTCTTGGTTCTTCAATGAACGGTCACGTTGGTGGAGATCTTGCTAAATATGCACAAGCCGGAATACTAGGATGTAACTGCCTTTGTGCCCCCTCTGAATGGCCTTAGCTCGAATACAAGGAGGTTGGCATACATTCTATCATTCTAAACCCGACTTATGTCTCTGCGTTTGAGCCTTCTCAAGATCTCCTCCAAATAATGCGTAAAACGATATACAATGTTTTCTTTCACAAATAATCGGCGTCACAACCCAACCTGCATCAAAGTACATAAATACACACGTATTAGCGCTAAAACCTGACAAAAGTAATGCTCATCATAAGGAAAGAAAGCTTCACATTCTTATCGCACAAGCACTTATCAGTACATAATATACATTAAATTGAACTTTAATGATCAATTTGAAATAAAATAAAGTTTAGTGATCATTCAAGAAATTAATCCGCTCAATTTGTATGCATTCAAATTTAATTAGAATGTTATGATTATTTATCAACATTTCTAGTTGAAAAATAGTACTGTACATTTATTTAAGTCTCTATAGCCTCTTAAATAGTATGTCTTACACTTTAATTGTTTTCATTTTGACGGGATTTCCGTTGTGTCTGTGGGTGTTGGCCAAAATTAGGGATTAATTTCTGCAATAGAAGAACTTTTCCCTAATAGTGAACACAGGTTCTGTGTTAGGCACATACATACTAATTTTAAGAAAACCTATAAAGGTAAAACCCTTAAAGACCTACTTTGGAGATGTGCGACATCAACAAATCTAGCTTCATTTGAGTGAACCATGGACAACATGAAAGACTTGTCTGAAGGTGCCTGTCAATGCATGAAAAACATTGCCCCAAACACTAGAGCAGCTCCCATTTTCAAACAAGATTCAAGTGTGATATACTACTGAATA
This sequence comes from Dioscorea cayenensis subsp. rotundata, assembly GCF_009730915.1. Lineage (NCBI taxonomy): Eukaryota > Viridiplantae > Streptophyta > Magnoliopsida > Dioscoreales > Dioscoreaceae > Dioscorea > Dioscorea cayenensis. The sequence continues at coordinate 13,345,712 of NC_052482.1, forward strand.
ATATGTGTTAATGCTTCAATGGGCATATTTTGGAGCCTAGGATTAAGGGAATTGTGACGATGAATTAAATGATTAGGAGCCAACTCATGATAAATATACAAAGAAGAAGAGATGCAATGAAAAAAATCACATCTACACACTACCCTAGGATAATTAAGAAATTGGAAAAGTTAAAGGAATTAAGTTTCCTTTACACAACAACATGGTCAGGGGTGCCCAGTATCAAGTTCTAGGACCTGATGGGCAATATGTTGTTGATAAAAGTGCTGACACATGCTCTTGTAGAAGATGGCAACTGTTTGCCATCCCTTGTAGCCATGGGATTTCAGTTATAGATTATAATAGTGAAGGACCTGAAACCTATATACAAAGTTGTTACAAGGTCAGCACCTACATGGACACCTACAGGCACACTTTGAACCCAACCCATGACAGGGATTCTTGGCCCAAATCTACCCAAGGACCTATGATTCCTCCACAATCAGTTAATAGGAAAAAAAAAAGCAAGAAGACTATACTGAGGAGAAGAGAATTAGGTGAAGAAAGAAAAGGGTACACAAATGGGAGAGTTAGCAAGCAAGGGGGCACAATCAAATGCAGCATTTGTGGAGCTAGATGTTATAATAAAAGATTTCATGGAAAACCACAAATAAATGTTAATATCCCCTTTACTGAATTTTATTTTTCTGCATTTGTTGTGTGGTATTAATTCAAAATTGACACTTTGTAAATTCCAGGAGAAAAGTGAAGCTGGTGTATCCCAAAATGCAGGACAAATTGAAGAAGGGTGCACTAATCCAATGGACAATATTGATTCACAAGTCCTGGATGAGCATTTCACCATGGTATGTTCCTTATCTTATTTTATTTTTTGTTCTGTTATTTTAGATGATAACCATAATAAAAAAATGTTTAATGGGGGTGACTTATGATTTACATGTTACTAGTTTTATTAAAGGTGATCAACATCACTCAACTACAAACCAACCCCTATTCTCTCAAGAACCCATGTCACAAATAAGGAAATATTAATTTTGATCTCTATAATTTCGATACAATGCAGTTTCAGTAAGCCTTATTTTTTTATGTTACATTACAGGTGATAAATGCAGCCAACCAGGGACAATCCACCAGGGGCTTTTCTGTAGGGAGTAGGATACTAAGACAAAAAATGCATACTAGGGGAGACAAAGCCAATACTTTACAAATGACACAAACCATGGATACAGCTGATGCTACAAAGAAAAGGAAATCTTGGGTCCCATAAAGGAATTAAATTGGCCTATTGGAAAGAAGGAGATGGCTAAGTCAAGTGGGGGTTATGTTTGTGTACTTGTTTTTTCTTAACAGCAAACTTGTAATTCTTCCCTGTGTGTGGAGAATTAATTTTGCACAATCCTAACTTATTTTGTATTTTGGCAATAGAAATTTCCACGTTTTATATGATAACACTTCAATGTGAATCTTTTATACTGTATTTTAATGCAGCAAAAGTTCTAAGCCTTTCTTAGTTATTACATCAATTCAGATAAGTTGTTCTCATTTAATATGTTGTGGGGATACAAAACTGCATCTATGTGGCTTCCTGCAAATAAATTAAGACCATTTTCTTTTATGTGTAGCCATGTTATGTGCATATTTTGTCTATAGATTATGTGCAGATTAAAATCTCCAAGTTATGTGCAGATTTAGGTGCAGATTATACTTGCACATTAATTCTCACAATTTTATTCATATTATAGCTGCAGATTATACATATTATGTACATATGAAAAATGACATTCAAGAAATTTCTCCCACCCTATCATAATGCATTCCATTGTTGTAATTACAACCTCTAAATCAATCAATTTGAAGATAAAGTAAAGTTTAGTGTTTCATGGTAATCAAAATTTCTCTGGATCTTGTTTATAATCTGGACAATGTATATTCAATTCAATCTTAATAACTTAGATTACAATCAACACATTCGATACCAAATGGGGAAAAAAAGCAAAGAAGAAGCCCGAAATCAGACACTTTACCCTAATACCTCCATATTACAACCTCCTCCCACTTTCCCACTCAAACTACAGTTCCCTCTCACGGCCTTTCATACATACCCCTACAACTGTTCAATGAAACACGCGAAGGAATTAGGGCTTCCAACAATGATTGCCCACACTTCATTCCCTCACTAACCACCACCAAGACACGTGAAGGCCTTCCTCCATGTGTGATTTGTCCTATTGTACAAATGGAATCACTGAGATCTTCTTCTCCATGGCATCCGTTGGCCACCTATGCCATTGTTGCCACTCAATTGGAAGAAGACGAACACTGGCCAACCTAGAATCCTCCAGTGATGTGGCAGGTTGCAACTGATATGGAGGATTTTAAATGACTTGGATGGCCACATCAGCTCCTGGTGTGTGGCTGGACTACTCAGTAACTTTCTCTGGCTACCACATTAGAAAAGGGGGCAGGCAACAACCAGATGACCCACCAATGAAAACAAATTGAAACTCAATGATTGTTTTGATTCAAATTGAACTTTGATGATCATTTTAAAAATAAAGTTAAGTTAAGTGATCATCCAAGAAATTAATCCTGAATTCATGTGCTATTTTATGTCAATTTTCTTCTAATTTTATTTTTCTATTTAAATGATGATAATAGAAGTTGAGTGGAAGAAAAGGTAAGTGCCCAACAAGTAGCCACTTTGTTTTGTGATGCATTTCCAGGTCGGTATCATTTATTTTTATTTCTTATATCCCTATAGAAATTTGGGATATTTGATGTAAATTTTATTAAATTACAAGAGTTAAGAATTAGTACTACGAAACAGGATGTGAAAATTCTTCATCTCTCTTTTTTGTCGTTTATGTCCTTTTTAATAATCTAATATTATACAAAGTGATTTATTATACCCATTAAATCGTGCCATTTTTTTTGTTTTCTGGGGTTATTTTTTTGGCTCTTTTATCTATCTTTTTCCACTTTTAGTTGTCATGGATGTGGCTAAAGCTTCTCTGGCAAGGGTATAGAATAGCATATAAATTTTTAACAAGGGTGCATATTAAAATATGTCCACATGAGGGTTATATTCATAAATTTCATATTTTGAGCTATCAACACAAGAAAATATACATAATTATTCGAGCGTATAACAATTGTAAGATGAATATTTTTCTGGGCATTATATTTATATAGACAATAAAATCTAAATTTAGACCTAATTATATAAGGAAATTAAGTAAAGAGAGGAATACTTTTGGCAATAATGCCTAAAATATCAAATATAATAATTCCTTAAATATGTCAATACTCCTCCACAAGTTAAGGGCGAGACACAACTTGAAGCTTGGACAGAAGAAAGTCAAAATGTGCATTGGAAAGTGACTTAGTAAATATATTAGACAATTGTCATGATTAGAGATGAATTGGACTATAAATCATGACATGCTACCTTTTCATGAACAAAATGAAAGTCAATTTCCACATGTTTGGTGGGAGCATGAAATATTGGATTAGCAGCGAGGTATGTGGCCCCAAGATTATCACACCATAGAGTCGGAGGAGTGCGATGCGAAAGTCGGAGTTCCCGAAATAGAGATTGTAGTCAGGAGAGCTTGGCAACAATGTCAACAATAGCTTTGTATTCTACCTCTATTGAGGAATGAGAGATAGCACACTACTTACAAAAACTCCAAGATATCATTTTAGCCTGAAGAAAAATATCAAACCCACAAGTGGACTTCCGATTATTAGGACAACCTAGCTAATCAGCATCACAAAAGGCCTCAAGGGAGAGAGGAGACTTATGGTAGAGGTAAAGTCCATAGGTGTGGGTGCCACATAATTAACGAAGAATAAGTTTGACTGTTGACCAGTAAGCATCAGTAGCTTGGTGATGAATTAACAAGTCTTATTAATAGTGATACCCAGGTCGTGTTTGGTGAAAGTAACATACTATAAAGCACCAACAATTTGACAATATTTAGTGGGGTCAAAGAATAGTAAACCTGATGAAGTGAAGAAAGTCAATGATGGAGAGAGAGGTGCTGATACCAACTTGGAATCTGAAAGATCGGCCCGCTAAAGGAGCTCAAGGATGTGTTTTTATTATGATAGGAATAAATCATCTCCACATGGAACAATCTCAATACCAAGAAAATAATGGAGAGGTCCATGATCCTTAAGTGCAAACTTAGAGGATAGAGCATGTATAACCCGTGTGATGTGGGGGCAGACTGTTCCCTGTTATAATGACTTCACCGATATAAACTAAAATCAAAAGTTTAGTCAAACCTTAAATAAAAAGGGATATGTTAGTATTGGAATCCATAAACCAATTAGTGAAGTTGGCACACATGATTTAGACGAGAAGCATCAACAAATAGCTAAGGCTGAGACATGTATACAGTTTTACTAAGAGATCCGTGAATGAAGGCATTCTGGACATCAAGCGAATGAAGGGGCCATCCTTGAGTGATAGCAAGAGATAAAATGATTTGAATACTCGCAAGTTTAACAATCGGACTAAATCTCTCCCCAAAGCTGAGGCCTGGTTGTTGATGAAACCCTTGGCAACCAACTCAGCTTTGTAGCACTCCACAGTTTGATTAGCCCTTCTTTTATATCTTGTAGGCCGACTTGCAACCCACAACATTCATGGAATTTTAAAACATGGAAACATCCGCCATTCATAAGAAGAGCCTCGTACTCATTAGATATAGCCCTGCACCACTCAACAGACTTATTAGCAATAACAATGTGGGTTTTGTTTCAGAGGGAGTGATGGATATAGTAGTTGGGAGACAAATGGAGAAAATAAGACTTTGGGTTTGGGTTAGGACAAAGTTACATGGGAAGTTTTTTCATAGGAAGAGCCAAGGATGTCTCATATAATGGTGAGATAGATAAGGACTCGGAAAGGCCAGATGAAGAGGAAGTAGGGATAGGTGTATGTAGTGGCGGGCACGGGCCAGTTAACCGACCCTCGGGCCTGACTTGCCAGGTTATGGTTCACCAAAACCTTGACACGGTCCCGGCCAAATAGGGGTATAGAACCTGCCAGGCCAGGTTAAATTGTATAACCCGGCTGGTCCAGGTCAGAGGGAGTCAGACCCAGAACCGGCCTTGCTCCCTGTTGATCCAGCAGACCAAGCTAAGCCACCAGGTGGACCCGCCGGGCAAACTAGTCAGGTTGAGTTTCGTTCCTTTCCTCCTAAACCCTATCCAAAATGAGAACGAGATAAATGAAATATTGCCACCCTAAAACCCCATTGTTTCTTTCCTCCTCTCCTTTGCCATCCATCACCTCCACTCTTTTTTATAGATTTCTAGAGAATGAGAGAAAAAGGATGAGGCTTCTAACACACAACATGCTATCCAACAATGTGAAGGGGTTGTCAATGGCTTCTCGTTGTGCCTCAAAGCTTCCACCTGGGTCTAGAAGGAGGTCAACTTCAATGCCGACTTTCTCCGCTACATATTCCCCAAGATCGACTGGCCAGCACTCTTTAGTGCTTCCTAGATGGTTGGCTACGTCACTTTGCCTAACTCTGCTGAAGCCAACATGCTCAAATCGGAGGATTTCTTGAAGAAATTCAACCACGCTTTGTTAGAGATCCATGTGGAAGAAGGGGCACTCGTGTGCCAAGAGACTGGCCTGAGGTTTCCTATTAATAAGATGATTCCTAATATGCTGCTTAACAAAGATGAGGTTTAGGGTTAAGATTTTGGAATGTAATTTATGATGATAGGATTTTGTAATGTAATTTGTAATAGCCATCGGGGAACCAATGGCTTCAATCTCGGCAGGTGTAACTTGGTGGGTTTGGAACCGAAGTCTCCTAACTGGGTTTGACCCTGTTTGGAGATGGGTTGCAACCTAGTTCTTAATCGGGTTTGACCTAGTGGGTCAACTAGCAACCTGCCCATCTTGTAGATGGGCCAGTTATGGTTCTGGACAGATAAGAAGCTGGGCCGGTTTTTTTAACGGCCCATGCCCACCTCTAGGTGTATGTAGTGGAAACAGCAAAGGCAAAGAAGATTGTTTAGAGGTTGAGAAATGAGAATTGCCATTAGATGCATGCTAAGAAGGACAAGTACCAATGAGAAAAGTGCCTTCCAGTAGAGGAGAAATGATTGTTGGTGGATTAGAGAAGGAGTGAAAAGGGAGTGTATGCTTATGAAACTGTGCATGCCTTGCAATATACAACTTGTTTATACTTGGGTCAAGACACCGAAAAGTATGATGTGTAGGACTATAACCCAGGAAAATACAAAGAGAAGATCGAAAAATCCATTTTATAATTGTTTTATGACCAAAGATACTAAAAACAAAGACAACCAAAAGCCTTTAAAAGGATATAATCCAGAGGACAGTGAAATATATGTTCAAAGGGAGAAATGCAAGAAGACACTTTAGATGACATACAATTAATTAAGTGAATTGCACTATCAAAAGCAAAGTGCCAATATTTTTTAGGAACACTAGAATGAGCTAGAAGGGATAAACTAGTTTCTAATATATAACGATGCCGTCGTTATACTATACCCTTTTGTTCATGGGTATGAGGGCCAAAAATATGATGAATAGTATCTAATTTTGAAAAATATTCTGTGAGTTTTTTAAATTCATCACCCCCCAATCGGTTTGAACAGTATTTTATTGTAGTATGAAACTAGCGCCAACCATAGAGAAAAATTTGTGGAAAACATGAAAAACATCAGATTTTTGAGTAAGAAGGTAAAACCAAATATATTTTAAAATGATCAACAAACATAACAAAGTAACGATGACCATCACTAGAGAAAGAGGGAGAGGCTTCCCAAACATATTAAAAATAAAATCCAAGACAACATTACTTTTATTATTTATCAATACAAGAAATAGTTTTGAAGATTTTCTTAATTGACAGTCATTGCAAAAATAATTAAGGAATGACAAGAAAGTGGAAGTCAATTTTTATTAATAATGGTTAGAAGTAGTTGTTGATGCGGATGACCCAAGTAACTATGCCAAGTTGCAGGTGAGGCATGCATGATAAGTGCTTGTGTATTAGTAATACGAAGTATTCTTTTCTTACATTGAGCATTACTTTTCCTAGATTTTATTGCTTATGCATGTGTATTTGTGTTCTTTTGTGCATGTAGGGTTGTGGAGATGATTGTGGAAGAAAGAAACCAAAAGTAGATCATGGATGTAATTCTTGATGGAGTCTTGGATTGAACAAACATGACACAAGTTGTGCTCAAAGACATGTGAGTGTGTGCCATTCTCCATTGTGCTTGAGCTAACATACAAATTGGAGGGGCACAAAGACAGTTATACTCATGTGTTCTGACTTGTGCAATGCTAGCAAGATCTTCGTCAATGTGGTTTTTATTGAAGACATGACGCGATCTACCGCATGGATGTGTGCCCATTCATGAGGCCTCGATGAAAAGTGTGGATTCGTGAGTATTTTGGCGAAGTATTGTAGCAGTTACTGTAGCAAACCACTGTAACAGTTACTGTTTACAGCTCGCAGGAACTCAACTTGTGAAAATTCCACACGCCCGTGTGGATGCCAGATTCCAGCTTTTATAAAAGCCGCGATTTCAGACATTTTGGGAGATCCTTTTCTCATCTTTTTCTCATCAATGGAGGCATTCACGGCTAGGGTTTGGAGAGGCTTTGGCTAGGTCTTTCGAGTGGTTCTACAGCCTTTGACACCGCATTCCTTCAGAAGATAGTTATTAGGGGAGCTTTCGTCGGCATCGATTCGGCGAGGTGTGCCCTAGGCTTGACGAGGGGACCCTTGGAGAATACGAGGCAAGCCCACAAGACCATCGATACGGACTACGAGGGGGTTTTACTTATGGATTCCATGCTTTTACATTTGATTTCATTATTGACTGTATCTTGCTCCATGGAGAGCTAAACCCCTAGTGGGTGCTTGGACTTGTAAACCCAAAGATGATTTTGTTTCATTGACCTTTTATTATGTTTCTTTAATTGATATTTTAATTGAGTTCCAACCTTGAGTGCTTGTTGAATTGATTTTCCCTTAGAGTGACACTAGGGTTGAGAATCTACATTGGTAATCCTTGTGAATGAGTGACACTTCATTATGGTTAGACAAAGCTTGGTTGGAGAGGGTCAAGAGGGTGAGTCGAGAGGTAGCAGAATGTCCCCTTTCCCTTCTGGTGTGATTTATCCTACCTCCATATTTCAAGAGTTCTTTGCGGGCACAATAGAGTGAAGTGGTAAGAGACAAACTCCACTGTGGCTTAGTTGCACGAGTAACAGAGTGAAGTGTTAAAGTAATCCTTAGTGCTGGGGCTTAATTATGACTAGGGGTCTTTCACCTGGACCAAAGGGTTAGATCTATATTAGGGAATAGAGTTTATCACTTAGAGGCCCTAGAGCTTTAAGACACCTTGCACAGTGTGAGGCGTCAAGAGTATTCCTTTTCGCTGGGCATAGTGTGGGGTTAGTCACGGTTGACCTTAGGTTTGGGACTGTGTGTTTAAGGATTTTCATAACTCATTAAACATCAGTTAGGAGACATAATGATTACTCTTGCACTTGTAATAATAATCCTAGGGTGAGCAATGTCCGGGTGCCCCATCTTTTATCAATTGCCTCTCCTATTATTCTCTTGTGTCTCTTTCTTCTTTTCTTTATTTCTATTTGCATTGATATTGTTCACATCACTGTTGAATCATCTTTACTATAGTTAAATAGCAATTCTTGTGTTTCCGAGCACTATTCCTTGTAGATACGACTACCCACTCACCAGGGTACTTTATTATTTCGATAACCCGTGCACTTGCGGTACACACATGCAAGGGGTGTGTCAATGCACAACTACAAAAACAGTATGAGTTAGTGAAGGTGAAGAGGAAATACGAAGTGTGTAAAGATCATTGTCACTTGAGCTTGTAATGAGAGGCTTTATGGTAACCTGATCCTTCATAATAAACAATCAAGGTGAAAATAAAGATTAAGGCATGAAAGAACATGCAGGATATTAGACATATGAATTTGAGTTAACGGAGTGTGCAAAGTGGTGGAACCAATATGTGTAATAGGAAGTCCTTTATCATTACCGATATGAAGTGAGTTAGCATCATGGTATATTCTGAGTGTTTGAGACCTGTTGTCTTATGAGTGACATGATGGATAGCCCTAGTATCAAGAAACCACTGGGAAGTTGTTGATTATTGTGCTAAGACAGTGTAAGCATGCAAAACATGAGTAGTGGGTGAGGTACCGATAACCCCTTATTGATAGCATTGGAGTGTGATATGATTAAAGCCTTGTCAAATCTGGCAAAGAACTTTGGATTTGCCACTAGAAAAATTACTATACCCATGATAACGATCTCGATTGTGGCCAGAGCCATGATCGTGGAATCCACTAGAGGGTTTGTGGAGCTGAAAATTGGGCTTTCTATTTAACAAATAGTGCTCATGTTGTTGGGAATAGATGAGGCAAGGGTTGTTGAGGACTAAATTGTGTGAGGCTATAAAGATAAGCCAATTGAGCTAGCAGAGGGGGCTCTAAGGATGGTTTTCACACTAGTTCACTACCCGAAGTAGAAAAGAAGACCACGGGATAAGGTGACATAGCTTGAGAATTATGTATATACTCACGAGTGAGGAGAAAATATTGGAGGTCATCAAAATTACTGGCTCAACTTGTGCTTGAAGTGTTATGGCAATATCATTGCACTTTGGTCTAAGGCCCTTAAAGACATGTATATTGAAATCTTTAAAAAGATAAAGGATGACTAGCAGCAGCAAGTGCGTTGGATATATACTTGGCTTGAGTAAGGTACTCTGTGATAGAAGAGTCCTTTTAGCGAATTTCATGAAGATCGGCATGAAGTTGCAAGATACATGAATTAGAAGTTAAGGCACAAGCCTTTGCGAGGGCATCCCAAATCACTGCATGTGTTTTCTTGCTAATAATCACTGGGTAAACATCTTTGGTGAGAGAGGACAACAAAACCGACATCACATGTTGATCATTTTTTAGCCAAAGTAGATAATCAGGATTATTTAGTGGTATAGATGTCGGAGAAGATTGTATATGAGTTGGAGGACTTTGGTTGGATCCATCAATAAACCCAAGTAATTTTAGGATAAATAAGAAGAGAACAATTTTAGTGTGCCAATAGAGATAATTTCAGGGAGAGAATTTCATTGGGAGATAGTGATGGGCACTTTGGATTACTAAAGGATATGTCATGGTCGAGAAGGGCTTTAGGAGAGATGTTGTAGAAATAGAGAAAGAAGATTGATCTGCCATAAGGCCACAGCCGAGAAAAAAAGGAAAACAAGGCTAGGGTTTTTGGCTCTAGATACCTAATTGTAAGATGAATATTTCTCCTATGTATTATGTTTATATAGACAATAAAATCTAAACTTAAATCTAACTATACAAGGAAAAAGGGCTAAGTAAAGATTGGAATATTTTATACAATAATGCCTAAAATATCATATATAATCATTCCTAAAGTATCTCAATAATAACAATGAAATTCATATTGAATTCCTATAACAATTAACAAAACCAAAAAACCTTATATGGAAGATAATTCGAAGGACACAAATCTAAGAAATATACTTGAGTCTATGGATCAAGATGGACTAGCTTGTAGTCTTCTAATTGTTGAGTACCTTCTCTCTCATAGTGATGAGAGTTCAGATAAAGCTTTTGAAGATCAAGATTGGATATCGCAACTAGAACCATAATCCATATATAAGGAGGTAGTTAGCTTCTTTGCTAAGATAAGTCTTGGCTTTTTTAACAAGACAAGCTTTTGCTTCTGTAATAAGACAAACCTTAGCTTCTTCAATAAGACAAGCCTTCTTTAATAAGAAAGACCTCGAGTTCTTGGCTAAGCTAAGCTATGGCTTCTTTGCTAAGATACCCATCAATGGTTAGCAATAGCTCGGATTTCTACACATTTTGCAAAACTACCCCCACACTTAACTGAGATAACATTATGGCTTAATTCTTGTTTGATCACCTAATTAGGCCTCTCAGTTATCAATAATAAAACAACCAAATAAAGGCTAGTTTACATGAATTAATGCCGCGTTTCTAACAATAATTAAATATGATTTCTATCAAAAGGCAAGTATGCCCTTTATTAGAGATTTACATGAACATGTAGCTTTTAGGATATACATTAAAAAAAAAATCACTTCTATGGGTAACGCTCATAAATATAATTTTGTGGGGGTACATAAATGAATATGAATTTTTGTGAGGCTGATAAGAAAATATGCACTTACATAAGGAATATATGCACTCATGTAAGGAATATAGACGTAAACAAGATTTATCTAAATTCTATACAAAAATAAACTTTTATAAAAGTTTATAAATAAAAACATCTTTAAATGTACAATAATTTTTTTCCATTTTTTTATGTTTTAGCATAATTTTTATTTTCATATACAATAATTCTTTAAGTAGACAAATCACTCACCTTAACCAATATTGTAAGAGGGAGTTGATAGCTCAACATTTCAATCGGTAGAGAAAAAGTAACCATTCTTCTAATATATAACATTTTCGTTAATTATATAATTTTGAAGATTTTGTGCAAATATCAAATGTTAAGATTCAATTTAATCGCTTTGCTCCATTATAAACAAATGTATGTATCTGTATAACACTAAGCAGAGTATCTAGCTGCATTGGTGGGTCAGGTTCCAAATAAGTGTCTAGTGTACCACTTTGTAATAATATCATGGTACCATGCAAATGTCACTTGTCTTAAATTTTTCCTTACCTTATTTACATTTCTTGATTTAGTCAGACATTTGGCATGCACACTTTGATGTTTTGGGATGATGAAAATTATGCACTTAATCCTTTGGCATTAAGATCAATAGAAATATTGTGTTTGTTGGAAGTGATTTTGTAATCTTCAAATTCAAATCTTTAAGTTGTCTTGTTATTTAGAAGTACAGTGATAGAAAGCATAAATCTTTAGTGACAGATGCAGAGACTGCATGCCATGCATAGCTTGGGTGATATGTCTCTTGAAGAAGCTATGCATAAATATTTTATCGCATATTTTTTAAAAAGTGGTAAAATCACAATTAATTAAGAAAGAGTAAAAGTACAAAGAGATAAAACAAAGAAAACAAACAAAGACAACCAAAGGGATAAAGAAAACATACAATGTGAGGAGGGGAGAGAGAGAGTTCCGCTAGGAGTGGAAAAGGCATACACACAACTAAACAAATAAGAGGGGAAAAACAAGGGTAGCAAACTATAGGGACACAAATAACCACACTCTTGAGGAAGGAACTTCAAGGTATGATTGCGTGCGTGACTCCAAAATCTAGCTGATACTTGGGAGGGCTAGATCTTCACCAAGGTTACTTGCTTCCTTTGTGTAAGACCCAAAAGTTCCAAGAAGTGGTTGATAGTTGTGATTGAAATGTCCATCTTTATCTTTTTAGCCTCAAGTTCTTTAGTAGGTGTGGCTAATACCCCTTTCTTCTTCGCTGATCTAGGGGGTACTTATTGACCATATTCCTTTGAAATAATGCCATTTAAAATGCCATAAGAGGAGATAATCAGTTGGAGGTTTAATTTTGGCACAAAATATTGCTAAGAGGTCACCTTCAATAACATCAGCAGTTAAAAGCATATTATCACTTCCACTTGAATCTTGATTATGATTATCAAAATTTGAAGATAGATCTACATGTGGCCCTATCACCTATGCAACACATTTGTCCAAAATTGGATCTTTTCATGGTTATGGTGCTATATATTTGGGTCCACAGCTTGTGAAACACATTGGCCCAAAATTAGAGGTTTTTGGGGGGTCATGGTTTACTAGTTTATCTATTCCCATATCGTTGATGTGTTCTATCTCAAATCGGTCGATTTTCTGGGATGAGTAGTTCAAGTCATTCAAAAGGATACGTATTGGGATTTGTTTAAATATGATCCTAGCAGTTCATATGCAACATAAAGTTTGCTCTTTGTCAAACCCATACTTAGTTGTAACTGTTTCAACAAAACCTTGCTTTAGAGCTGATCCAACTTATTTAGCTATGAAGTTAGGTCGACCTTTTTTCAAACTCACTCCTTGTTGTGAGGAGAGAGTGCATAGTAAATCAACACACACCCTTTATTTTCCACCATGCAAGGGATTGATGTAATCCTTACTGCCAACTAAACCTGTCCATGGGTTGGGTCAGACCAGGTTCAAGCTGGGCTGAGTGCATAATTACTAAAATTTAAGCTTGTCCAAGCCACACCCAACCCAATAATATGAGCCTTAACTTTTGTCAAAATTTGCCCAAATTTTATGACCTTTAACCAAGGCTTACCCAAGCCAGCCCAAATAAGTTTTTCATCAAATAATGAATAAGTTATAAAAAATATTAACAATAATATTAATCTGTGAAAATGACCAAATTTTATTCTACAAAACACATTAAAATTGAAATATGAAATGCACATCTTTATTCAATCACAAAAACTAAAATTCAAACTATTATAATCAATGACAATCAACAATAAATATATATTATATAAGTATATACATAAATAATTAATAAATAATCAATGGAAATTCAAACCATTATATGTATAAGTATATACAAAATTAATTAATAAATATATATGATAACTCACGCCAGGCCAAGGCTTCTGACAATGAACCAAACCAAGCCCATTTTGAAAATGCGCTCTTTTTATTTTGTCCAAGACCCGATCATCGGACCTTGTATATTTATCCAAGCTCTCCCAATTTTTGGGCGGGTCTTCAAACATGGGAGGATAGACCGTCTAGTGGAAACTAGCTTGTCTAGTTTGGCTGCAGGGGTTTTGACACATTTACTCATCTACTACCGTACAGGTGCCGTGGCTCAAGACACCTATGATGAGGTTGCCTTCCTTGGACCAATGGTTACATGAGGCTTATACAATGACTTATCAAACTCAACTCTTTGTCTACTTGTTATTGTCTTTCCAGCCTAAGCGATGAAGTTCGGTGAGTTTTCTTGGGCATGTATGTGGGAGTTAATAAACTCTACTGTGATGTTTTGCCTCATCAGTCACTTTTATAGATCGGAGACCAATTGCTTTCGCTGGTGCTTAAGAGAATATGCAATTTTCACCACCACTCAAAAAGCAACACTTGTGTGTGAGTTTTTAAGATTTTCACTAATTCGGACTGAATTTGAAACTCCTTCTAGCACCCCTCGCACTGACACCACACTGACAAGGTTTTCAAACTAATGGACATCTCATTGCATTGTGAATACCAAGAGGATTTTCCAATCTCCATCGGAGAAGCAAATGACGGCGCCATGGTTGATTTCATCATTACCAGAGATTTTCCTTTAAGGTAGGAGGGGATCTCATGTGTATACTGTTAGGATTATGTCTTCAAATACCAATGAGGAAACTTATATTAGGGCATTTCATTTGTATTATACCTTCTTATTATTATTAGTAGGCATTTATTTTGATGTTCAAATAAATCATGTGCTGGCATTTAAAAGTTTTGAACATTATAGTCCTTGTATATTAAGTTAAACCTTCTACTTTTTATTGGATAAGGAGGGGAGAACTAGAAGGGTTTAGTATTTATACACTTAAATAGTTTGTAAATCAAAGAATCTTTAATTGGGCATTAAAGATTTGTAAGGACTTGGACGACATATACTTTGCCAAATAGTGCTAGTTAAACACTATAGAATAGTGGGAGCATATGTTATAAATACATCACTGGGATTGGTGTATTCTAACATGACTTACAACAATCCAATCATATGGGTTTTACTCTTTGACAGTTAATGATTGGGATTGTTTCTTATGATCATATGAGTGGGCCTTAGACTTGAGGTATCATGGTCACGATGTGCTTATGATGTCTAGTATGTTACTAGATTCATTGGGCTCAATTTATCTTTTGGTAGGGCTGACCTTGAAGTGTGATGGTTATGCATCTTACTTAGAATCATCTGCTTAAACTCAGATTAGACCCTCTCGTGCTTGAAGGATACAATATCTCCATCACAGGGCTATGAATAAGTGCAACATCTTATGCCCTAAATGGCAACATGCTCTCTAATATCTTGAAGCACTGGTTGTGATCATTATAAACCAATAATAGCGTGTCAAGAACGTCTCTCTCCTGCATCATAAGTGCAACATCTATTAAATGACCAAAAGGCGTTTTCCAGAGTATCTCCCAGTGTGACCGTTTTATTTTTTCCCTCAACTCCGAGATCATTTCCACTACAGGAGCAAGATAACAACATGCATTTAGTAGTATCATGGATGATAAGTGCTTGTTTGATATATATTTGTTCACATCTTTTATGCACTTTGAGTACGATTATATTAAGGTATTTTCATTAATAGCATGTGTTTGTGTTCTTTTGTGCAATTAGGGCATGCGAAGGGAATTGATGAGAAAGAAGCAAAGAAAGGGTTGTGGAGACATTTCTAAGATGATTTAGCAAGCTTCAGGGATGAACACTCAAGTTGGATCATCTACAAGCGCATATGTGCCAACTTTTGAGATTTTAGAAGCCAATTGACATATTAGTAGGGCACATAGGTAGTCATGTGTGCGTGTACCAGCTTGGGGGCAGTTTTTAGGAGTTATCTCAGCCATTTGGAGAGATAAAACCCCACACACCCTTCCACACAGCCGTGTGGCCCCCCAAAGAAAATTTGCGAGTACTGTAGCAAACACTGTAGTAAATTATTGCTGGAAAATAATGTAGAAAAGCACTGTAGCAGTCAGTTGAATTTCATACACCCTTCATATGGGCGTGGCGAGGTTGTATGGATCCCTAGGTTTCACTTATAAAAAGGCCGCTCAAAGGGTTATTCCACATTTTTTCCCACAAGTTTTAGGGTGAAGTCGGCTAGGGTTTTGGAGAGGAGGTCTTTGCACTCAAGGGAGTGCTTCTTTATGAGCTTTCATGGATTCTTTCATCATTATAGCCATCGGGGAACCGCCGATGACATCGATTCGGAGAGATGTGCCCTAGCTTCGTCGGAGGAACTCTTGTAGAAGATGAAGCATCTCTTGAAGACCATCAGTACAGATCTAAAGGGAGTTTTCCTTATGGTTTTCATGTGTTTTCATTGATTGATTGATTGCATATTGTATTGCACCATGAAGAGCTAAACCCTAGTGGGTACTTGGAAATGTAAACCCTAGGATTTATTGATTTTATAGACTTTCATTACATTTTCTTTAATTGAGTATGCATTTGAGTTTTAATATTGTGTGCTTTGTGATTGCTTTTCTCTAGAGTGACACTAGGGTTGAGAACTACACCTAATCATCTTAGTGACGAGTGACCATCACCATTAGGATTAGATTTACCAAGTTTGAAGAAGATTGAGAGGTAGCAAAGCACCCTTTTCCCCTTTAGTTTGGTTTAATCTACCTCTATATTCCAAGAGCTCCTAGTAATCATATGTGGTGTAAGGCATTAAAAGAATTCTCCACTAGGACCTTATATGGTATTAGGGATTTTTCACATGGTCCAAAGGCTTAGATCTACATCTAGGAATAGGGTTTACCATTTATAATCCTTAGAACTCCAAGCAGTCATATATGGTGTGAGGCATCGAGAGCTTTCTCTCCACCAGGACCTCGTAGAGAACTAGTCATCGGTTAATCTTAGGTTTGGGACCGGTGTGTTTTTAGATTTCCACGACTCAATTAATCTTAATTAAAAAAGCATAATTTTAGTCTTGCACTTAACTTAAGAATCCTAGGGGAGCATTATTCGGGTACTCCATCTATCTTGACTGATTCCTCTCTGCTTCTATATTTGCCTACTTCTCTTTCCTCAATTGCTTATTTGTGAAATTGATCATTCACACACTCATTCCATTTATTAGGCTAGGTAGCAAGGTTACAATTTTACTAGTACTCCTGTTCCTTGTGGATTCGACCACTCAACCTGTTAGGTACACTTTATTACTTGAACAACTCATGTACTTGCGATCATATGCAAGGGGTGTATTGGTTGCCATCTTCTGTTGTCATAAAAAAATCCCCATAATCAGTTAATAATTGAAACACAAACACCATATTTTACACCAAAAATGAAAATAATGCAAAAGGAAATATACAACCCAAATGACTAATATAATTATATACACATCACAAAATGTCCTATTTTGCATAGAAACCGACTAATGCTTCACAGGTGATAAACATCCGAACCGTAAACACTAAAACTATACAACACACACAACATTATTGTCATCTTGCTTGAAGGCCCGATCCAACCATGTGTTCTCAATTCTCGCCTGGGATTTTCCTTGGAGGATGTCGATGAAATATCTTCAACAAGAGAGTAATGGATTCAGAGAAGATGAAGGATGAATGTCGTTAGGAAGACTACTGCAAGGAAAAGGTTCTCTAATGAATGCATTTTATATAGATATTTTATATACCCTATTGCATGATTGTTTTGTTCTTTTAGCATGTTTTTGTATAGACCCATGCTACTTAAGGTATGTTTGTTAATTATTGTAGATAATTAGGCTTTGGATTAAAAAGAAACGAATATAGTTGAATTTGGGCACAAAACAGTATTATAATGCACTTTTCAGGACAAGCACAGTCAGGAAGTATACCCTTGCTTCAGACCATTCTGTTTTTAAGACTTAGAAAATTCCAGCACAACTGGCTAAGCACACCCATGCTTGGAAGCACAGTTAGTAAGCACGGGCATGCTTAAGTCTGTGTACTTTACCGGGATCTGTAAATCAGAAAGCATGGTTTCACTACTCAAAGTAGCATTGCGTTGAGGGAGTACGGTCAGAAAGCATGGGCGTGCTTACGCCCATGCACTTTACTAGGATTTTCATACAGTCACGAGCATGGTCCTACTGCTCCTAGAACCAGCGTGCCTTCGAAGCACGGGCGTGCTTAAGCCCGTGCACTTTTCTAGAATCGCGCTAAAACTATTTGCAAAACACTTGAAAGAAAGCACGGTCAAGAGCACGCCCAAGTGTATGTCCCTTCTTGCATCAAGAAAGGTGTTTTTAAGCCCTAAAGTTAGATTTTGTGGGATCTTCTTTCTTCTTTCTGGAGGCGCAGGATAAGGCAGAGCTTGGTATTATTCAAGGCCGGATCTGATAGAGAGATCATCGTGGATTGGAGGAAGCCGGTAAGATTATCTTATAGCACTCTTCAATAAGGATTATGAAGCAAGAAGGGATTCTTATGGATATCATTCTTTTCCCTTGTTGCTTTTCTTTGATGCATTGTAGAACCATAAGGGGTTAACCGTCTTTCGGTGCCCTGGATTATGAACCTTGACTTTTGATATATTGACATTAGTTGCTTTGATTATTGAGTTTCTTTGTGATCCCCTTCTTGTTTATAATGATTGTTCATCTTTGTGTTGATTGCCTTGATGTTTGTATGTTGCAAAACTCGACTTGGGAATTGGCACTATTTGTGTGAGCATTGATGTTGCATGCATGTTCCCCATAGTTACAATTGTAATCAAGAAGCATGATAACCTTAGTTGCTTATCTACTATTTAGAGGATCATCTATTGTTCCGTCTAGCTAGGGCACACATTAAGGAAGGGGTTAAGTCCGCTCCAAGCCTTGAGTGAAGACGTATGTTATCAAACCCTCCGTAGGTGGTCACCACGGTCCAAGGAGATGTACATGTAATCGTTGCCTAGTCAATACATTTGTCAAGGGGATTAATCTGGGGCACTGTCCTTCCCGCTATTATCTTTTCAACCCAAAACCCTATCTCTCTTTCCTTTCTCTTCTTGTATTTTTTTAATCGATGTAAGCTAGTTCTCATCTAATCTCTTGAATCAATTAGATATTAAAAATAGAGTGAGTATTGAGAGCTATACCAGTCCTTGAGGATTTGATTACCCGACCCATTCGGGTACACTTTACTACTTGTATGACTTGTGCACTTGTGGTTAGACAAAGGGTGTATCATTCTCCCACCGGCTTTTGCACGATAAGGCCATGTTTGGATTGGCTTTTTTAAAGCCCAGAAGTGCTTTTTTATAAGTTAAGCACTTCTGGGTTTTAAAATTCATGTTTGTATTGGCTTAGGCAAAAGCTAAAGCTATTAAAAAGCTGAATTTCAGTTTTTTTGAGAAGCTACTCAAGTGGTGCTTCTCAAAAAAGCACTTTAGAGAAGCTATTTTAAGAGTTGTCTAATTACCATTATACCCTCAACAAATTCATAAATTAATACACTCACTCCTAACTTTCTTCTCCATCTCTCATCCTGCATCTAATTTTAATTAATAATAATAATATTAATATTATTAATAATTGTAATAATAATAATAATAATAACAGTAATAATAATTATTATGATTATAATTATAATCATGATATATTAAGTAATAATAATAATAATAATTGTAATTATAATTATAATTATAATAATATCACATTAAGTTATTATTATTATTATCACTAATGTTTTCATCATCATTAATTGCATGTATAATAGTAACTCAATGAAAACAAAATGAATGTCCATTTTAGTAATTTGCCACCTCTAAAAGCCCTTTAGAAAATTCACATCCAAACAACTTCATACATACAAATGTACTTTTTTATTAATCTATCCAAACATAAAAATATTGAAAAGCACTTAACTTATTCAAAGAAGACTTGGAGT
>NC_052482.1:13366384-13389151 GCF_009730915.1 Dioscorea cayenensis subsp. rotundata
CGATCGGACAAGGAAATGTAACGGGTTATTTTTTTTAGTAAGGTACCTTATTATACCCGTGCTTCATTTTGAGCACTTTTTTTTAATTTGTATCAAAATGAGCATTTGAATTTAATTTGCTTTCACAGGGAGGGCACTAATGCTATTCCGGTGATTAAATGCTTACGTGTCCATCGGAGATCTCACGTGGACTCCAAATTTCCACATCACTTGCGCACGTGGAATGGCCACGTGGACAACTAATCCACCTCATCAAAAAACCGCCATGTCAGCCTTCTTCTCCCTTTTGACTTCTCTTTCTTCACGTTCAGAGAGAGAGCAGAGCTCCCCTTGTTTGCCCTAACTATCTCCTGTTGTCTACCTTCTTCTCCTCCTTGTTTTGCTAAGGGAGGCGAGTACCCGAGAGAAAGTGAGGCGGTGAGAAACCGGAAATAGACCACCTCCATAGCCCTCGCGAAGAGACCGAAGAGGCCCATGTATCTAGAGCCACTTGTTCATAATTTAGACCAAGCGATCTCCCCTTCTTCTCCAAGAGAGCCCTTTGATTTATCTCCCTCTTCTTATCATGTAAATGGACAAATAAAATTTGGACACAGAAAATATCATAATTGTGAAAGTTCTGCTAACAAATTTATCACGACGTTTATCTACCATTATGAGGGTAATCATTTATAATTACAAAGTATAATCAATGGCTTAAACTTCAAGCAAATCACTGTGAAAGTCTGGACAAAGGTTAAACATTGGCATTGACAAAACTGGACAAAGTACCTGGCTATATGCAGGTATATGACATTTACATAATATGTGCAGTATATACAGACATATATTCAAACCAGTTATACATATCATTTGTTTTGGAGACAAGGAAATCAAGTGTGAGACACAATTATGGGAACAAACATTTATAATTCATTCATTTAGCTTGTTATAACAAAAATTGCCCGTGGCTCGAATACAACAACAAAACATAATATCACCATGTCACAACAAAATTGCCATTAGGCTACGAGTACATCCTTAGAATATAATTACATGTCTGTCATAACAAGAAATATCCAA
This sequence comes from Dioscorea cayenensis subsp. rotundata, assembly GCF_009730915.1. Taxonomy (NCBI): domain Eukaryota; kingdom Viridiplantae; phylum Streptophyta; class Magnoliopsida; order Dioscoreales; family Dioscoreaceae; genus Dioscorea; species Dioscorea cayenensis. The sequence goes on from NC_052482.1 coordinate 13,367,447, forward strand.
GAAAGCGACATCTTTTTCAAACATTCCCTTCATCACATGTAGCGATCACGATAAGTTATGGAATCCATTGTTTTCCTCTTTTTTTGGTTGCAAGATCTGAATTTCTGAGGATGTTTTTGACCGTGTTTTCTTTTTGCAATGGTTACGCAAGAGTACATTCCACCGATCTTGGGTTAGCTTCAATTATGCCCTTCTTTCTTTGTCTCATTGTTTCAAGTTTTTTCCTTTCTGACCTCCTTTCTTCAGCATTGTGTGCATCCTGCTCTTGTGTAATAATACCCTATATTATTGAAGAACATAAATACTTAAGAAAAATGATGAGCAAGCAATATATTGTAATGTCTAATTTCAATCTAGTACCTGTAAAGGTTCCACTTGAACATTTTCAAATGTTGTAATTTTTTCACTGAATTGAGATTCAATTAGGTGATCAACCTGACAAGTTATGAGAAACCAAATTAAGATCCAACTTGTAAAATTAAATTGATCCAGCGAAAATCTTACCAATTGCAAATGATCCTCTAGAACTTGTGGATCTGTTCCATCCATAGGGTCATGACAATTTACCTGCAAAGGACAATATAATTATTTGGACCTACTGTACAAATATTCATTCATAGGATGTGATTAAATCACCTCATCCTGGGGCAGAGTTGTTGTTGAAGTCCCAGTTTGTCCTCCATTGTCATCATTGTTAGTATTAGTTCCCTGGAGAGGAATGCAAGTTGGATTTGAATAAAAAAAACAAGAAGGAACCTATGTTTAATATAATTCAATTACCTGTTGTCCATGAAACCTTTTGTTATGTCCTGTAACTCCACATATGCTGCAAGTGATTTTCTTCCCTGTCTTGCTCATCTTTCCATTGCAAAAGCCAATTTTCTCAGTTGTATCTTTCCTTCTTAGCCTAACCTTCTGCCCCCTTTTTTTCATAACAACTTCAGGTGGTATCATAGGGCACTGAGGACTCTTTGGCCAGTAGGTTTTGTCTTGTGTAGGGTACAGGATATGGTTGTATATGTCTAGGAAGGTGGACACCTTATAACAGTCCTCTATGTAAGTCTCTGGCTTTTCATGGTTGTAATAAATTGCAGAAATGGCATGAGAACATGGCACTCCAGTCAATTCCCACCTTCTACAAGTGCATGTTTTTTCCTTTTTGTTCACCACAAATTGGCCATCATTGCATATAATTTGGTATTGGTCTCCCCCTGACCAAGTTGTATTATGAGAGTAAGTCATATTCTTTGCCTTTTCCAATTTTTGAACTATCTTGGGACAGAATATATTTCCTGATTTTTTCATTGAATCTCTCTTTCTCTGAATCCTGCACATTAGCTGTGTTCTAATGGTTTCATTTAATGTCACAATCCCTTTGGTTCTAGCACAAAGTATCAAACTATTAAAACACTCACAGAGGTTATTTAAAAGCATATCACACTTGTAGATTGGTTTAAAGTGTGCCCTCTACTCCAATGTATGGGGGTATTTTTCCTCAAGAACTCATATGCATCGGGTGACATGGCATTCAAAGGTTTCCATTTCTTTTGTTAAAGCGGGGGATGTAGGCGGCCCTGGCACATTTCCATAGTTGGTCTTTTAAAGCTTTACCCTTGTAATTACTCCTAAAGTTGCAATGTATATGCCTGACACAGTATATATGCTCTGAGTTGGGAAATAAATCTTCTAAAGATTTTGGAATTAAGCCCTATTAATGGATTTAATTTGGCAATCAGAAGACATACATAACAAATAGAAACAAAAAAAAAATAGAAGAAAAAGAACAATATGTTAGTCATTGGCATATTTGCAAAACATTGCATATGTCACTACATAAAGTGTTAGGAAATCTAACCTTTTGTCTATCACTCATAAAAGCAAATCCATGACCGTTATTAATTTCCAAATCTATTGCCAGTAGCTCTAGGAACCATCTCCAGTTATCGTAGTTTTCTTTATCCACCACAGCCCATGCTATGGGATAGATGCAATCATTTGCATCTACTCCCACAGCTGAGAGCAGTTGTCCTCCAAACTGTCCCTTGAGCCAGCAACCATCTACAGAAATAATCGGCCTGCATCCTGCCATGAAACCTGCCTTCAATGGACCCAAGCAAAGGTACATACCTCGAAATATGCCTTCATTACACTTGAACATTACAGTGGAGCCTGGATTTGTCCGCAGGATTTCAAGCCTATAATCATATAAACTCTTGATCTGCTCACATTCATCACCATCCAATAGGCTGTATCATAAATTAAACAAAAGATCATAAAAATCAAGATATCAAAATGTTGTCTTACACAATAAAAAATAAATAACAGCCATTCATTCCACCAAAGTAATTGAAAACATCTTAATAGAAGAGTTACAAATTTACTTAACCTTTTTGCAATACTTTTTGCCCTCCAAGCCTTTAGTCTTGTAATGTTAACTTGCTGATTTTTCTTCACAGCTTGCATGATGCCTGCTACTAACCAGCCTGGATCTGCCCTGAATTGATCCAAATAATGCTCAGCAACCCATTTTGCACTAACATGCCTCACATTGTGATCCCTAGTGCACTCATGTTTGAGGATTCCAGATTTTATTTGTATAGTGTTGTGGTCTTTAATCATAGGAGCTGCCCATAAATAGAAAGGACATCCTTTCTTGCAAATAGCCTTGAACCTCTTCTTGTTACTGGGCCTAAAATTCATTACGTACCTATTCTTAATTCCATAGTTCCTAACAGCCTCCTTGAATTCATTAAAACTGCTAAACTTCATTTCAATCTCAAAATGTGGGTCATTCATATCCAATTCAGCATGAAAATCTGAATACTTGGGCTTTTCTGGGCCATCTCCTTCTTCATCTGTCTCAGAATATGATTGCAACCCACCAGATCCATCACTATCAGAATCAGTTTCATTCATTGCATTATTTTGATCTTGAATACATTCCTCTGCAACCTGTCTATGACCCTCTGCACAATCATTGACCATTTCATCACTTTTGAAACTATATTCAGAATCTTCCAACTCACTCCCATCATCATCAACTTCCTTTTGTTGTCCATGACTTGCCTCATCAGTATTTTCCCCCACTGCTTGAACCTGCGCACCATCTATATTTTCATCACCTTGCTCACCATCATCATTATCTCTTGTAACTAACTTAGAAACCTTAGCAAATACATTAACTACCCTTTTGTCACTAACATTTGCAGCCAAGTCCAAAGCATCTCCATCATTGATTATCTCTCTCATACCGACATGACAATCTCCACACTCCAACCACCAAAATGTAGTCCCGTCTACTTCCACATTCATCTCCTTTGCCATATTTAAAATCTCTAATCTTGAAATCTTATCATGACAACAATAATCAGCAAAACCAGCAAACTCCCGGCCATCGTATTTGTGTGCTTCACCATATGTATAATACAATTTAATTGTGAAATAGTCACTACTATGTGCTGAAAAGAAGCCCAAATTGTGAAATAGTTACTACCATGTGCTGAAAAAAACCTAAAAAACCCAAGTGTTGAAAAGATTTTGTTATTAGATCACAAACCATAGAGACAGAATCCTTAGACTTCAACATATAAAAAACCTAATAAACTATAAACTATTCAACTGGAAAAACCTAAAACTAGTGTAGATGCAAAATTGGAACAAAAATAATGCAATGTATTACAGTAAATTGACGCTTCTGCGTTGGGTGGCCTTATCACCCACTCAACTTCCATGCCTTCCTGATCAAATGCTCTGAATATGGGCCTCTTTAGTCGCTTGGCAAGCGCTCTGGAGGTGGTATGTTTCCCTGGTTTCTCACTGTCTACTTTCTATTGGAACTCTGCTCTTTCTTGGCAAACAAGGAGGAGAAGAAGGTGGACGACAGGAGATAGTTAGGGCAAACAAGGGGAGCTCTCTCTCTCTCTCTGTGAACACAAAGAAGGAGAAGAAATCGAAGGAGAGAAGAAGGGGCTTAGGCTGACGTGGCGGTTTTTTTATGAGGTGGATTAGTTGTCCACGTGGCCATTCCACATGCGCAAGTGATGTGGAAATTTGGAGTCCACGTGAGATCTCCAGTGGACACGTAAGAATTTAATCACCGGAATAGCATTAGTGCCCTCCCTGTGAAAGCAAATTAAATTCAAATGCTCATTTTGATACGAATTAAAAAAAAAAGTGCTCAAAATGAAGCACGGGCATAATAAGGTACCCTACTAAAAAAATAACCCGAAATGTAACTGTAGATTGTGAATTGAGAAGCATGAACCCTACTTTACTTCGTCAATTAATTTATGTTATTGGAATAAGATGATAATATACGGGCGTGGTGTTTATTAACTTGATAATGAAATTTATAAAAAAATATCTTAAAAATTAATGAAGTTGGGAGGTTGGTTCACTAAAAGATGTTTTTAGTTCATTTGGTTGTAATAATACATGTTTGAATATTATTATTTTATTTATTTTTCATTTTTATTAAATTTTTGTAGCTGATCATCACGTCATAATGACCATCATATACTTATGTTTATGTGAATGGAAAGGGCTAAACATGATGATTATGTCAAACCATAAACATTGAATGCTAATCTTAATCTCCACTGTTGTATATATATGATGATCATGTTTTAATTCACATAAAATCTAACATAAACATAAACATAACATTCTATAGAATTCATAAAATTTTAATTAAATAAAAAAGAAGAAAAAAAAAAAAGCCAAGCTTGAACAAGAGATAAAGAATTAGGCAATGAAGCCAAGCTCATCTCAAGCACGGTTAGGGATATGCATTTGAGCATGACCACCTAAGATTTCAGTCTCTAATTAATTATAATAAAAATTTGAAAATATGTAATAAATAGTAATAAAAGTCAACAAACAAATGGATTTTTCAGTTAAAGATCCATAATGTGTTTTTAAGAGTTATTTGATGGCTAAAGAAATATATCAAATTTGTTCTTTATGCTTAAGAGATGAAAGGTTTACAATTTTTTTTTTTAATTATTTTTATTTTTATTTGATAATGTAGACAAGTCATCTCACATATACACCCCAAATCCTTAATCATGCACTCGTATTGCAACAATAGTTAAAAAAAAAAAAAGAAAACTTCAATTATATTCAAACTTATTCAGCAAATGGCAACAACAGAATCTCAAGAATCTCAATTTGGCACAGTCCTAAACCCTACCATAGTTTAGCTATAATAGGAATTCAATCATGAAATTCTCTTAATTAGATGTACAAAGTTCATGTTCCATGAGAAAATTTGGGAAATTATTTGAAATGCAATTGGCCAAACTTAACATGATTCAATGATTTCCGTTGTCTCTCTTCAAAACCTCATTAAAAGATTAATTTGCCCTTTTAAATATAATTTCAATCACGATTTAAGGACGTATTGTATCAATTTAAAGAATTCAATAAAGTATAATGGCTAAAATAAATTTTGGATAAACTTAGATTTTTAAAATATATAAGCAACGGGTTGGCCATAGGCATAGGCGACCAAGGCCAATGCCCAGGCCCCAAGATTTTTGAGGGCCCCATAATTCATATATTTTTTTTGAAAAAAATTATATTTAATATTTCATTTAGTATTATCCTATCGAAATAGTTATCTTATTGAAGGTTTTAATTTTTTTCTTTTTCAAGTATACAATCAGTAACAAATTTGGCCTAAAGGCCCCGTCTCACAACTCATTTTTTAAATTCTTATTTACTATCATCCTATAATCATATCCATATAATTATATGAAATTTTAAATTTATTTTAAACTATAACATTTAATTTATTATAATATCAATGTGAAACAAATTGGTAGGCCCATAATTTTCACCGTCTCACAATTCATGTTTTTTTTAAAAAAATTATTTAAAATTTTTATTTATTATTATCCTATAATCATATCCATATAATTATTTTAAAATTTTTAATTATTTTTAAACTATAACCTTTATAATAAAAATAGGAATTTTTATCCGGTTCTGTGATAACTACCACGGAACCAAGACGTGGTTATGGGTTTATAAAGTTACCACGGAACCATGGCTATGGGTTTATAAATTTTATTGTTTTTTATTATATAATCTAAGGATATATTGGTAATTATCTTAAAAGATCCATGTCTTTTACTTTAAAAGTTATTAAATCGAGGCCACATCTCGGTTCTATAGTAACTATCATGAAACCAGTTCCGTGGGATTGTCTCTCTTATAATATGGGCAAAATCTAGGGCCTCACCATTACTATTTTTTTAAATTATATTTAAACTTTTTATTTATTATCATAATCCTATCCACATAAACTCTATCGCATGACTCTATCTTCCCTAGAAAATTTTTCCTCTACTCTGGAAAATGTTTTCCAAGGAAAACGTAAGGGCTATGTGAAAAAATGACATGTGGGGCAAATATTTTTAAAAACCCGCCTATTTAAAAAAATAGTCTTTTTTAATAATTAGTAGATTTCTAGATTTATTATTATTTTTAAATATTTTTTGAATTTTTTATATATTTTAATTCTCTGATTTATTTATTTATTTATTTTTATAATAAATACAATCTCTTTTTTAAATCTTGAACTATTAATATTTTTTAAAAATTTAAAATCCGATATCTCTTTTTTTTCTTTTTTTTAAGATATATTTTTTAATTTAATTTTTTTTTTAATCCTACCTATCTTGGATAAACTTCGATTATCTAAAATCTATTCCATGAAAAATAAGAACAATCAAACAACAAAATAAGAATTTTTTATAGAAATTTTTCTATTTTCTAACTTAAAAAAAATGCCAATCAAACAATTTTTTCATTTTTCACGGAAGATTTTTCCATTAAAAATATTCCATGAAAGATTTTGCTTAGGGTCTCATTTTCTCTAACACCACCCCTTTGTGTGTGTGTGTGTGTGTGTGTGAGAGAGAGAGAGAGAGAGAGAGAGAGAGAGAGAGAGAGAGAGAGAGTAATGCTCACTTTAGTGGAGTTACAAAGCAAGCAATTGTACATACTAAATTATGGTGTATAGAAACCACTGTTTCGATTTCAAGATGACTGATTTTCAGGTGCATGTGATTGGTTCGCTGTTATCTGGAAGTCATCCTGTTTGAATAGAAAGATGGAAATGAGCAGTTGAAAGGACACAAACCATTTTCTTTCTTCGATTATTTTTTAAAATAAGGCAAACACATAGCATTTATCTTGAAACATGGACCTGAAAACTTAAAAATTGCACTTGCTACTTATTGTGATTTAATTAGTTTAAGGCTTTCATCATTATCTTCTCATATATGTATTAGTTTTGTCCTATTTCATATTTAATGTGAAAAAGCTCTCTGTTTGAACCAAAAAATATTCTAGTTAGGATATATATCTTATGTTCTTATAATTAGTATTATATACCCAAGATGAAGCTAGTTTAATATACTTATAAATTAGATTATTTTGTAAGGAAAAATAATGTAATTATTTATATACTTGTTTCTTATTTGTAAACTTGTTTCTTATTTATATATACATTTTGTTTGTAGAATAAGTATGCGGCCGTGATGGATCAGGATGTCCAAATTAAAGAGGCTTGCACATAAATGGATTGAATTTGATGCATAAGGCTATGGTGGTTAGAGGAGCTCGTATTGTTTTTAGTATTTGGGAAGTTGGAGGTTCGTGTTTTTATTTTGTTTTTGCAGATTAAATTATTAATTTTTCGTGTGTTTTTTTTATGGATTTATGTTTGTTTAGTTGATCAAAGATGGGTTGTTAATGTCCCTATGGCTTGTGAAGAACCCGTGGCAATTCTTATCATGTTTGATCTAGTTTCCAGGTCTACTCTCAACAACTCTATTAATCAGTACTTAAGAGCAAAAAAATGGAACAAGTGCAACAAGTGCAAAGACTATAAATGCAATAAGTGCAACTCATAACATAAATGTACACAAAAGCTAGTCCCATTGATGTAATTATTCAATTGGAACTAAAAAGAAGTGGTTGATTAATTTTGTTTATTATTCAACTTAGTACCTATAATCCATTCAATTTATATTAATGATAATTTGCCTGGCAAGAAACTCAACATATAAATATATAATAATCAAATTTTATATAAAATTTCCACTTTTAATTAATAAAGTGCCATGCATAGTTAAAATAAAAAAAAGTACCGGTAAATAATTCCAAAATAATATATGTAACATAATTCTTCACTTAATTGTTGATATCATGGAAAAAAGAGTGTCAGATTATAACACTTGATTTGAGCTCTCAACGGAAAAGCCAAAGCTACCTTGTGTGATGATTCCACATGACTTATTTACAAGATTATAAGATAATGTGTTGTTTGAATGAGCTAGTAACAATTGATCACCCTCTCCTTCTTTTCCTTGACATAATGCAAAAAGGCACCCACAGGCATCCATAACGTTGACTGATCCGATTTAGATACACATTGTTCAAAACAAAATTCTCCCATCGACTTTTTACAAGGTTTATAATATCAATAAAGAATTGATTATCATGATTCCACACGAAAACATGCAAGTTATCCTCCTCCTGAGACATTCTCAAATTTACTGATGTTGTAGAATTTATTGGAGTTCTGGACGGTATCGATTGTTCCTGCACATGATGAGTTTCAATGTCAAAGGAAGCAAGAAAGAGATTGTCCAAATACCTAACTGCAAAATTGGGGTAAATTTTTTAGTAAGGTACCAAACTTTGGCTCATTTTCACTTTGATCACTGAACTTCAATTTATATCAATTTGATCACTCAATTTTTAATCCATTTCACTGGGTAGTAAATCAAGGGATTTCAACCTCAAAATGAATGATATAGCTCTTTTTCGATGACGTGGACACCTCCAATAGACTTAATAATGTGTCACTGGGAGGATTTACTTAGATTTTTAGACAGCATGCATGTAATCAATTAGGGGTTGAAATCTTTGATTTATTACCGGTTGAAATCAAATTAAAGTTGAGTAACTAAATTGATACATATTGAAGTTCGGTGATCAAAGTGAAAATGAGCCAAAGTTCAGTGATCTTCTAAAAAATTTACCCTGCAAAATTGATAGCACCATTCCATGAAAATCACACGGGTGTTTCCCCACCACCTCCAACGAACTCTTTGAAAAAACTGGCCGGCCTTTTATTTTCACTGGCATTCCGCAAGGTTGCCACAAGCAAGTTTTATATGAATATATCATAATTTGGTAATAATCATAGTCCTTGAGTTCAATGCAAATTATTCTATGATCATATGTCAGGATGATATCGCAATATATAATTGAATTGTGCTCTGAAATCTGTTTAATGTCCAATGTCAAAGGATTATATAAATACAAGACACCATGGTCTATTTCACTAAATTTGGCACTACAAATGAGCAGACCATTGTATATAGTGGTTTGCGTCCAGTGATTGTCATAACTATCTTGATCGCCAGATTTGTAGAAATGCTTCCAGTTCATGAGCTGACACCTACGATAGTTGATGCCAAGCCCATAGCAATGAAAATCTCTTCGGATTAGGTAAGTGGCCTTAATAACCCAACTAGGAAGCTTGAAAATCAATATCCAATATGTTGGGATAGAAGAGAAAACCAAGTTGATTAGGATGAATCTACCATCAAGAATTTCTTTTCCCAAGAGGAAAATCATGTCCTGATTGCGAATCTTATCGTCTACATCATCAACCTAAGATAGGGACTCCCAGATAGGTTAAAGGAAGACTCCCTATTGAATTATTAAGTGTATATTGTTAGAGGGCCCATATACATTAGGCCGATATTTATTTCAAAATATTCCAACTAAAGTTTAGTACCACATTGCCTATTTACAAGAACTTCACCCACTTTATATATAGTACTATTCATTATCCTTTAACCTTGCTTTAGTGGTTATGCTCTCTTACGCACAAGCGCAGGGGGGGTGCAAATTTCTCTAATTTCAAAATACCAGAATCTTGAAAACACTACAAAAACAACTTGAAGTATAAAAGGAAACTCATGACTCTTGAACACATCATTGTACATATCCGAATTGAAGAGAACAACCGTCAAAGGGATAATGCAGACAAGATCAAAGATTTCTCATCCAAGGCGAATCTTATTGAAGCAGGATCAAACAAAAGTCAGAATTCCAATAGGAATCCCAAGAAATTCAAAGGAATCAGATGGGTTCAAATTTAATCAGAATTTTCAAACAAAAAGAAAAGGTGCGTGTTATGTTTGTGGCAAACTAGGGCATTATGCATCTCAAGTTAACATAACGGAAGGAAGCAATGATGATGTCATAGCAGTTGTTGTTTCTCAAGCACTTATGGTGGCTGATGCAAAAGACTGGATCGTAGATTCTGGAGCCATGAGGCATATTTCTGCAGATAAAAATACTTTCCAATCCTACATTCCCTTAGCCAAAGGTGAGGAACAAGTATTCATGGGAGATTCATCTCCTTCTCCGGTTCTTGGAAAAGGGAAGGTACTTCTAAAACTTACATTAGGAAAAACTTTATTTCTGAATGATGTGTTGCATGCCCCTGATCTTCATGCTAATCTAGTATCTGTCTCACTGCTTGGAAAGGGATCGGAATAAAAAGTCAGCCTTTGAGTCGGATGAAATTAATAATGTCTAAGAATGGAATTTTCATCGGGAAAGGGTATTGTAGTCAAAGTTTATTTATTCTCAATGTACTCAATGTTAACAATGGAATTAAAGCATCCTCTTCTATTTACATGGTGAATTCAGTTGATTTATGGCATGCTAGATTGGCACATGTGAATTTTTCATACATCAATAAAATGAAAGAACTATGATTCATAACATGACATATTCCAATAAAGCGATAAATGTGAAATTTGTGTAGAATCTAAATCTACCAAAAAGGTTGTAAGACTATTGAAAGGGGAATCAATTACTAGGTTTAATTCATCTCGATTAGGTGATTTAAAACAATCAATGACTAGAGGAGGAAAGAAATATTATATTACTTTTGTTGATGATTACTCTAGATATATTGTTTTATACTTGCTTATATCAAAGGATGAAGCATGTGAAATGTTTATAAAATATAAAAATGAAGTTGAGAATCAACTAAATAAGAAAATCAAAAGACTTAGATCAGATAGAGTGTGAGAATATGAAGATAATATTTTGAAAACCTTTTGTGAAGACCATGGTATAATACATGAGACAACTCCCCTTACTCACCCGCTTCTAATGGAATAGACGAAAAGGAAAAATAGAACTCTTAAGGATACGATGAATGCTATGTTAATTGGTTCAGCGCTCCTAATAATTATCATGGAGAAGCCATTTTATCAGCTTGTCATATTCAAAATAGAATTCCTTTTAAGAAAACTTGTAAAACTCCTTTTAAATTATGGAAAGGATATACACCTAATTTAAAATATCTTAAGGTTTGGGGTTGCTTAGCAACTGATTCTAAAGAGATTGGCTCAAAACTTTTTGATTGTATGCTAATTGGATATGCTATGAATAGTGCCGTCATATAGATTCATGATTGTTAAGAGTGACATTATGGAACCCAATACTATTGTGGAGTCTAAAATGCGCAGTCGAACATATTTTTCCCTTTTGAAAATCATGTTGATAACATTGCACATTCACCTCGTATTACTCCTAATATTGATTCAGCAAATGTTGATGCTTCTCTACGAATTAGAAATCAAAAAGGACTAGGAAAGAACATAGTTTTGGAAATTACTTCATTACATTTCTTGTGGAGGATGATCCTCAATCTTATTCTCAAGCTATCACCTCTATTGATGCCGTGTTTTGAAAGAGCTATTAATAGTGAATTAGAGTCAATTTTATCTAATCATACTTGGTAATTAGTAGACCTTCCATTGGTCTCCAAAACTATGGGTTGCAAATGGATTTTCCAAGAGAAACTTAAAGCCTGATGGGTCCATTGATAAATATAAAGCTAGATTAGTAGCTAGAGGATATTCTCAAAAGAAAAGACATTGATACTTTGATATACATGCTCTCCCGTTATTAGAATTTCTTCCATTCGAATTTTAATTGCATTAGCTGCTATTAACAATTTAATTATTCATCAAAATGGATGCTAAGAACGCCTTTTTAAAATGGAGATCGCTAAGAAGAAAATATATATGGATCAACCCGAAGGGTATGTGATTCTTTAACAACAAGCATAAAAGGTATGCAAACTTATGAAATCTTTATATGGGTTTCTCAAAACAAGCACCAAAACAATGGCATGAAAAGTTTAATCATGTTTTGGTCAAATGGTTATTTTACAGTGAATCGCGATAAATGTATCTACATGCTAAATTTTCTAACAATGTGGGTGTTATAATTTGTTTATACGTACATGATCAAAGCTTGCTGCATTTGGTCCTTCTCTCAGAAAATAGTCGATTTGAGGCCACAAAGGGTGCTTTCTTTCATCTAAATTTTGGATATGATGGGACATCGGTAGAAAGCACAATATTCTCGGAATTAAAATTTCGATCAGATGATGGAATAATGCTTTATCGCAAGAAAAAGTATGTTGAAAAGTATCGAAGAAGTTTAATCAATTTCAGTCTGCAAACTTGTTCTCAACCCCATATGATAGTGCTTTTCACATTTAAGGAAGAACGAGTTAAGTATATCTCAAAATGAAGGTGCACAAGCAATTGGTGTTTAATGTGTTTGACGAACTATGCAGTCCACGAACATTTGACTTTATGCGCGTATGCAAATTGACGCGAATATACACATGGTCCAAATAAGGATCATCGTTGCGACGGGCGATATTGTACACTTGACGACGGAACTATTGATTTTGGACTAATGTACTTTTGCCTTCTCGCTACTTGAGACGTAGAAGGGTATAGTGATGCTAAGCTGATTTCGATTCGATGAGGAGCAAAAGTCGACAGATGGAGTTTTCGCTTTTCTACCTCACTAGGAGAAATGTTTGCCGTAAGGTCTTGGAAGTCGTCAAAACAAACTTGCACAGGCAAATCGGCAATGGAGCTGCACCGTTGTGACTTGATGAAAATGCAGGACCTATGGCGAGGTGGTATCAATGGATGAATCTTCTGGGCGATGTTCCTCTTTGGACGAAACCAGATTTACGCATTTCAATTCATTGTGATAGCATGGTCAAAGCAGCGTGTATAGAGCCAACAACAAATTATATGCCTCAATGGTAAAAGTAGTACTATATCGTCCTAAGACATAATATTATGAGGCAATTGCTGAAAGTGAGTGATATCACTAAACCATGTAAGATCGAGTATGATCAGAAAGATCCTTTAACTAAAGCACTAGGTAGAAAACCGCGGTGACATCATCGAGCGTAGAATGGGATTGCTGCCATAAACAAAATTCAACAATGGTAGTAACCTGAACCGTGTAGTGGTAAATCACAAATAGCTAGTCTATATGGGTAATGCTCGAGTCATTAGTTTGTTTTGAGAATAAACTATTTGGCATCTCTTATCCATTCCTAACGGTGTATAGTGCAATTGCAATGTGAGAAAGGATGAATTTGATTCTTAATGAATTTCGTCAGCTCAATTTTCATGATGGAGCGTATTTAATCAAATTTTAGTCCCGATGGATTCATCTCTATAAGTGTGGACGCGCGAGCCGCTCTACGAAAACTTCCAGCGAAGTGTAGAGCACTATGAGATTCACGACTGCTATAATAACGCCAAGCAATACCCCAAAGCCATGTTCTCGCGAAGATATTGCAATAATCATGAATGCAGTTAAAGATGTAAAGTAGTATAAACAAAAAACACGTCAAAACAATAATCCATGAATAATTCAAACATTCCCTGAAGGAATCAGAACATACCTAGATTACCATTTACCATATATTTGTATAAACTTATTGGTATTATGGGACTCATATGCCACTACACCAAGTAGAGACCGCTGGCCCAGGCAGCTTTAAAAGCTCGCCCTGGCCTTCGCGAGGTATTCTTGGGGTTTTGTTTTGGAAAGATTTGCATTGGCAATCATTTTAATAAAGCGCTTGATATAGAAAATTTGTGAAATCGCGCCGCCAAAATATTAGAAATTGGGATGAATTAAAATTCAAAAAATAATAATAATTTTAATAAGTTTATATTAATAGTAGCGCCGCGTGTCATTTATTTAGGCGTTTAAATAAATACTTGGCAATTAAATAATTAAGAACTAATTTAACATATGGATAATATATATTTAATATAAGCAGCGATAATTTTAATAATATTTGGACAATAAATGAATCTAAGCCTTTAGAATGACAGGTAAAAAAATTATTAGGCGGGATCGGGATTAAATTGTCAGCTAAAATAAAATTATATAACGTTGTTTTAGTTTAATAAGCGCGGTAAAGGATTCTAATGTAATTAAAAACTACGCGATTTCCCTTCGATTTCTCTCCCCGTTTCTTCTTTGTTTCTCTCTGCTATATGTCCCACTGGCGGCGGTCTCTTGCGCATATTTCTTTTACTTCTTGGAAACTGGGTGGAAGGCTAGCCGAGTTCGTGGGTGATTCCCAGTGTGTTGTTGATTTAAAGGTTTTGGTGCTCTTTAAGTTTTGGTGATTGATAGGATCTTATTAGGGTTTTAGAAGGCCGCCCATGTCATGAAATCTGGTCGGAGCTACGGCGGAATCGTTGAGCGGCCCGGTGAGCTTAAGTCTTACCATTACTGGAAGCAGCATGATTTTTCTTTTTATTATAAATCTTATGTGGTTCTTGGGAATTGTTAGGATGTATGGATGGATCAGGTGGTCTTCTAACTTTGAACACCCAGCTTGGAGACCAGTCACAATTAATAAGTTATTGACTTTTAAAAGTTAACGCGATGCTTGAAGTGTACATGTATGGGTTCTTTGTTTTGTTTTTAATTTTGTGAACATTAAGGTTTGAATGATGGTTGTTGTTGTTAAAGGTTGTTTGTGAGCCCATTGTTGTGTTTATGGTTGTTGTTGTTTGGATATACATTTCTTTACTTTGTGTGAAGAGTAGTAGGTGTTAAAGTTGTGTGTTTCTTTTATTTTAGAGTTGAAAGGAGAAGTTTTGAGTGTGTTTAATGGCTGAGATTGGGTTCTTCTATTTGGCAAGCATGTCATAGTTTCATCATAATTTGCTAATAGCTGAGATATATCTTGCCGACATGGTAAAAGAAGTGGTTTTGCAATGGAGATGCTAGGGTTGATTTTAATAAATCATTCAATTGTGACTTTACTCTCGTTTCTTTTCATCATTTGGAAAGTCGGGTTTGAAATCTCGGGATTTTGAAAACAAGAGCTGTGGAGATAGATTTGATTAGCATGATAGGAAATAATGTACGATGCTTGAGCATCAAATTTTAATTGATTATTTTCTTATATAGTTTACATGTACATTTCAGAAGATTAGATGATTTCTTCTGGAATAAAACAAAATAAGATCATCTTGATTATGGACAAACCTTGATACATGGGGACCCTACATTTCGTTGGGTTCTTTTCTTCATATGTTTTTGGTGGTCAAATTGAATTGGCTTGGAATTCCACCTGGTACACAACAGAATAGTAGGTAGGATGCTTTTATTAATTCAAAGGAAGATCGACAATTAAAGGTTTACACCAATGGAACAAATCTTGATACATGAAACATCATTATTAATTCGAGTCGCATACAACCTCTAACAAGGTGCATGAGAAATGAATGTCACGATTATGGGTTGGGCGGTGGCTAACATAATGATTATGTCATACCTTTTTGCCAGAACCCATCAATGCTTAAAAACTCAGAGGCGTTTTCGTATGAAATAAATTTATCATAGCTTTTAATATAATTTTGTTCATCATTCAAGAAGATTAGTTGAGAATTCCGTAGAATACAACAAAAGAAATTTGTGGAGATGATTTGATCGACATGATAGGAACAATTCTTGATGCGAGCATCATATCAATCTAGTTCTTTTCTTCTCTAATTTTGCACGTCGTTTCGAAGATTGGTTTTGAGTCTCAGCAGGAGAAAACAATGGGTATGTGAATACCTTGAAACTTAACATTCTCATTTTGTTCTTTTCTTTTATATATTTTGGCGTAATTTAGAACGGTGTTTTCAAATTCCACAAATTACAGCAACCGCCCATTAGGATACTTTTGGTTTGCATCATATGAACAAACCTTGACTACCTAGAATAGAAATGTATTTACGATTCAAAAGGAAGATGAATCGACTTCCTAGCGTGTGATGCATGAGAGATATCGTTTTGGGGTGCAGGTGATGGCCTATTGATCATGCCACGCAGCCTAGAGACCTGATGACGACACATGATCAGGCTATGCGAGGATCCGCACTAGAAAATGGTGAAATAGGTCGTGAGTTCCAATAAATAAATACGGCGAGCCGTGCTCTATTTTTCTATTGAAATCAATTCCTTCAGGTGGGTAGGCTGGTCAACCGAGCACATCTGCTCTATTTTTTCCTCCATAAGGGATGACCTGTAACCCTAGAAAATAGAAATGTTAATTCAATGGTAAAACATGGTATTCTGACAAAGCTGTTGTCATTTAAAATAACATTATGTTTATATAATATTAGTTTTAGGACTACGGGTTTTGTTACTTCTTGGAAATATTCTCATCTTATGGGACTGAATCATTTTTGTCATTTATTTATAATACGTTGAATGGTTTCTAACTTACAATTAATTAGGTGAGCGGATGATTCAATCTTTGTATAGAAAATTAAATTCTCAAAGTCGGGTTGGAGTTAATTCTGAGAAAGGCTGAAGCAGAACAAATTAACATGTGAGAACATGTATGATCATCATAGTGATCTCTTTTTAACTCTTAGCTTTTATGTTGCATGAGGCGCGTTATGGAATATTGTAATTTTCTTTATCAAACTAAAACTTCATTCCATGAAAACTAGTGCTTGAAGGAAATGATGTTCCTTCTCACTTATGAGTAAATGTGAATTATTCCTTCTTTGTTAGCTTATGAACATAGTTTCCTGCACTTGAACTATAAGACTAATGTGTTTGCATCGATTAAAAATAGCGGTGATAAACCGAATGATTGTTTCACCTTGATGTATATCTTAATGTGTTAAGGCGAAATATGGTTTTATTTTTGGAACAGTAACGAATAATTTTTTAATATATTAGCCAACGAAAATGGATAGGGAATTTGGATGTAGTGCGATTGAGTCAAGAATATGAGATGAATAGAACAGTTCCTCAATTTTGCATTACCAACTCAAGTGAAGATGATAGGAGTATTTGCCCATGCATGAAATTGTGTGGAATATCATTATGGCTCTGAAACGGTCTTAATTATTTAGTTTGTGATGCCGAAACATGCAAGGTTACACATGTTGGTTTTTCATGGAGGCGTGTACGTCATATCCATAAAACTAACTCGCTATTATAAGTCCATAAAGCTCAATCCTCACTTCAAACTTCTGCGTGCTGAGGGCCGGATAGTTTGGAAGAATTATTCTGGATAACTTTCAACATCCATCAAGTTGATGAGGCCTACCTGCATCTCTGCTTGATGAATTCAACGTTGAGGTGAATGATGAGTGAAAACTCCTATAGAAGTTGATGAGCGACTTCTAAAGCGGCAAAGTTTTACAAGTACTTGAAAGATATAGGCAACAAAACACTATGAGGGATCATGACATTCTAGATTGTATTTTTGCGTTAGAGCTTTTCCATGAAATGCATGTCTTGGGATCGGCGCTTTCAAGGCCTTGACCGCAGTTGAATTTTAAAATTTTCCTCGTATTCATGGTAGTGTGGTGGAAGAAAATTATTAAGTTTGGGTCTAGGGTATGAAAAATTCATAGTTATCCAAATAGTACACATGATATTGGGAGCATATTAGCGGCAATCTTGTCATGTTGTTAGTGGATTTCTCCTTTGAATTTGTCCTTTGATTCTGAGTGAAACGTTTGAATATGAAGACAATGAAGTGGTCACAAAGGACACCTGCGAAGGTTTCACGGTATTTTCCATTAATACCACATTTGAGAGACTTTTCATGTGGAGCTGGGACTTATAGCGATATGATGCGGCATGCTATTAGTGCATTGACCAGTGGGCTATTCGAGCTTACCCTGGCAATCTTTGAGGCATAGAAATCATTTGGTGAATAGACTTGGCAGCGGTCTCACCAAATGTGAGGCTTTGGTCTTTCTTGGATGGGTTTAACCCATTCAAATTATTAAAATGCCGGCACTTGGTGGGTATTGATCCCATACCAACACGTCGTTAGGATGAAACAAACTCTTTTCTTTGGCCAATGATTATTCACCGGAGACAAAAGGCACGGAAGCGATGTTGACATATACTTACAACCTCTTGTTAAAGAGTTAAGAAAGCAATTATGGGTTGGTGTAGAACCTCCCAGGTACATGCAGCAAGGAGAAATTTCAATATCATAATTTTATCTTATTTATGGACTGTTAATGATTTCCTGCCTTACGCCAAATTTGCTCGAGTTGGAGCACTATAAAGAAATCGCCGCTTTGTCCTTGTTGTCTTCGCGGAAACTTCATCACTAATAGTTAACTAATAGCAGAGATTTTATTACTCACTTTGTCGGCGATCAGCTTCCAGAACAAAATCATCTCTGGAATAAAAACATCTGTTTGTGGTAATGTAGAGATAGTCGAGCTCCTTGAGTTACTCTTGGATGTGATATTTTATTAATGTTGAAGAGATGCAGTTTTCTTGTGGAAAGTATGTCCAAAGCAAAATAAAAAATCAAACAATAATAACTCTTGAAGAAAAGACCACGACAATTATCAATAATGACTTGAATCACGTGATAATCGGGAAGAGAATCAGCTGAAGCAAGTTTGTAGGAAGAAAGCATATTCACGGTTACACCATAATGCGCGGCTTCTAACCATACCATACAACTTGGATGTTATGCACATTGAGAGAATGTTTGTGAAAATATTGTTGGAACAATTCTTAATGTTGATGGGAAATCAAAGATAATCTAAAAATAGACTTAGTTTGGTTGACATAGGGTGGAAGTAGAAACTTCATCCTCAATATCTTCCCAATGTGAAACAAGACTACCACCGGCTTCTTTCCTCCATGGCATCTGTTTTGTCAGGTGCTTGAAGACTATAAAGAAGTCCCGGATGCTTACTCTTGAATATATCCAAATGTGTGTAAATCGGGAAGGGCGAAAACCCCGTTATTTAAAATCACATGAAGTTATCATATTGCTGCATGATTTTCTTCAATTACTTTAGGAGTCATCCATGTCAAAAAACAAAGGCTGAACAATGGAGCTTTGTAACATATTCAAGTATTTCGCAGTGATAAGTTCTTAAAATTGGAAGATCTTGACAACGCTTCAATATCGGCGACAATAGCTTTAATGTCATAGAAAAAAGAAATTTTCCACACTGCATTCTTGTGGCACTTCGTGCACTTGGTTGTTCATCTACCAATGAAGCCATCGGTGGACACGTGTACTGTCGATGGATGTATCAATGAAGGTATTATTTTGGTAAAACATCGTTTATAATATCTTCCGGACAACACCTTAAGGTTAACAATCGCGGCGAATTACGGCAGCGGGTTTTTGCTCAAGTTAAATCACATAATATGAATAGCAGTATCTGAGAGGATCTATTATTTGAAGAAGTTTCTTGAAAGATAATGTCGCTTTTGTTCCTGGTATTTGGTTGATGTTGAAACAATATTTGATGAACACGGGAAATTTAACTTTAAGTGCACCATGAGCTGCTATAAATCTGTGTGAAAGTGAGTACAGAGAACCAATAAGGAAAAGTTAAGTGACACAGTTAGATGATAAATCACTTAAACTGGCTGCATCGTTATGTGTTATTCCACTATAAAACTGATGACTCACTCCAGTAGCAAGCTAAACACTTCACATTTCTTGTTGGTGTGTTGGTGTGTTGGAAGTTTTTAACATTTTTATCATTACTTGTATTAGAGTATAAATACATCTTGAAAAAAAAGATCAAACAAGAGGTCGGCGTTCAAATGCTCATGATCTCGATAGGAAATTTGCGAAGGCTTTTCATGAATGGTTAGGAGAAAGCAGGTAAGCAACTAGAAAATCTTAGTCTCTTGAACAATTCTCTATTAAATTTTTTATAATTGCATTCATGTAGCTTTGTGTGGGTTTCTCATGGAGAGAAAAACCATCCGAGAAAAAGAAATAAAATTTCTTACATAAAGTCCAAAACTCGGTTATCAAGAGATATAAAGGACTTGTCATTAGTAGTTCGATTCTGAGAAGATTTAAAAGCGAACTCAAGTCAGATACTTCGACTATGAAACTCACTACGCTTGATGCTAGGATGCTAATCCGGCTGGAAGAAATATTGACTATAATTGTGCTAAATAATATAGTGGATTCGATAACAACAGTTAAGATTGTATTGTTCGTTTGTGATTGGGCTGATGTGAATAATGATAGGGGCTCAGAAAAGATAGATATGGGTTTACAATGGTCCAACTTCTCCTTGATTCCACCACTGTAGAAACTATATCCTCGATAGGCCTTATATTCTCATCACAAGTAAACATTTCTATTCCGAGGATCCAAAGGAGAACACCGGGTTGGTTTTGTTGTGATACGAAATCAACCAAGAAGAAATCCTCAAACATGGGTGATGAAATAACGGATGATGGACCCACGAGATGAATGTTTCCCTTCCTCATAAAGTATCTTCAATGATAATGATGAAAATTGATGGGCCGTGAAAGATGTTGAGGACATTCGACTTTTGACTCTGTAATGTCTTATACTAATTGTGTTAGAAGCTTTCTTTATTTTTGGGTAAGCTATATCTTTGTTTTCCTAATATCTTCTTCCATCTTTTTTATTTATCACTAGATAACTAAATCCATTCATTCTCATAAAAAGGTCAGCTTATTTATGTTTTACAAAATTGTTTACAAGTGGCGTATTTGATTGATAACTATCTACGCATCTATAAGTCCATCACAAAGAAACGATGCTACTTTAGCTAATTTGGTGAATGTAGTTTCTTTAGCCAGTCATGCGATTAGATTGTTTTTTGATACGGGTTACATTTTAATTTCCTTTGCCTTATGTTCTCATTCTTTTTAAGTAACTTGCTTTCATTCCTCCCATTATATATCCAGGCATCCTAAAATTCTACTCGGGTTCCATCTTCCATGAACGAGACTCGGTTAACAAAATTCAGCAGGGTGATTCCTTAGAAAAAATATAGCATAAGTGCTTTAGTGAATATGGTTTATCACTGTAAGGCATGTACGTTTACGATTTTTTCCGGGCTCTATTTTCTAATTTCCTTACCCTTTGATGCACTTATTCTCTCAAAGGCGGACTATGCACGCCATTTGCGCTTCTGCGGTATGGCTCCGTCCTCACGGTTTGTCATCTCGGTGGACAAAAGATCTCGAGGATAACAACGTGACAGGGTGACTTTACTACAATTAAAATGTAAGCAGCAAAACGCTATAATTAATGAAATTGCATTCATTTCTTCATTAGGTTGAATTGAAGAGCTGCTGGTGCTCTTTCAGATTGACAACAATGGCATCGAGTTCGGACTTGTCATGGGATGATCCTCCTGGGTAGATCTAACGAAACCAGGCAAAGGCTTCGATGCGCGATTGCGATGAGGTGAAGTTACCGTGAGGCATTTTCCATTTATACGGTCATTGATGGTTCTTAGCAATGCGTAACTG
>NC_052482.1:13390151-13442131 GCF_009730915.1 Dioscorea cayenensis subsp. rotundata
GAGATTGCACAACTATTGCAATTGCATCATAAAAACTTGTGATTGATTGCAAAACAAAGAGTGGAATTCAACCTATGATATATTATTCTACAACACTACAATTTAAAGAAGTATTTCCAAGATACAAGGATCGTGATTCCACATATAGATATTGTCCAAGCAATGAGGATTGGGAAAAGCAAGACAAAAGTTTGTGAAATTCTTGAAGTTTTCAGTTCGATTACCAATATTATTTCTGGAAGTGAGTATCACACCTCAAACTTGTTTTTGAATGAAGTTTATCGTGTGAAAGTATTGTTGGATAGAAAATATCAAGAAAGCATTGATAAAGATTACTTCATTTTTAACATGGTTGCAAACATGAAAATTAAGTTTGACAAATATTGGGGTGAATGCAATTTGTTGATGGCGATTGTTGCTATTTTAGATCCAAGATGCAAAATGAGAGTTATTGAATTTTGCTTTCTAAAATGTATACTCCACATGAAGCACATGCTTACATTCTTGATGTGAAGAATTGCTTGTATGAGCTTTATAGTGAGTATGTTGCTGAATTTCAATCCAATGATTGTGAAAATAGTGCTAAAAATTTAACAATTATTGGGCCTAGTTGTGCAACTACTATTAATGGCCGAAATTCTTCCTCGGGATGGTTTGAATTTTCAGAGTTTGTGAAAACTTTTGAAACTATTTCCCCACAAAAATCAGATTTAGATATTTATCTTGAAGAGGGGTGTTATATCTATGAAGGAGGTTCAAGTAAATCTAATGCTTTGGGTGGTGGAAAGCAAATACTGAAAATATCAGTGTTTTGTTTAAGATGGCAGGGATATTCTTTGCAATACCCATCACACTGTGTAGCTTTTGAAGCCACATTTAGCTCGGTGGTAGAGATTATCGACTCATATCGTGCTTTATTAGCTCACGAAGCCATGCAAGCTTTAATATGTGGAGGTGATTGGTTGCGTTGTCTTTTTGGCATTAAGAAAAAGAGCAAGGTATATTTGCACAAATTTTTTCTTTAACTCATATGATTTTATTTTCTACTAGCTTGATATAATAATATTTTAATATTGTCCTTTTCATTTTACAAAAAGAGAATAAAGCTGAAGAAGTTGTTCTTTCTATCAATGTCAATGAGTGTTAATATTGCTCAATGTATGCTAGTATTAAATATTACATGAGTAGGTATTGTCATTATTTTATTACTGAATCTGTTTCCTTTAGACTAATGATCTTTAGGCAAATATATTAATGTTCTGTAGTGTATTCAATTTCAGGTCTCAAAGGAAATTCAGAAGCTCGAGTATCGTATTCTTTTTCTTGTTTGTGTACTGAGAGAGGCAGATTCTAAGCTGGCATCTTTAGAGTGGTACCCACAAGTTTACCTCCATAAACTTTCATATTTTTCATTCTCCTTTGTCTACTATTATATGTTGTTATTAGTTAATCATCATTATTAGTTTTTCACTATGAAACGAACTTGGTAAGCAGCTTGTCAATAGATATACTTTTCTTGTGATTGTTTTGTTTCAAGATCACAATTAAGTGGGTAATGATATGTAGCAGACTTACTAAAAGATGCTAAAGTAGTTCTTTGCCAATTCTCATGATTTAGTCTTTTTACTGAGTCTTCATGTGAATCATATTGTTCATTTTTTTCTCTTTTCTATTTACGAGTTGAATTGAGTTAACCAATAATGCTGATTAAAGAATTTGGCACATTAGGCGGCAGGAGCATTGTTATCATTTGATAGAAAACTGCCTTGAATCAATTGAAATCACCATCAAAATACACATTAAATCTAAATTAGCTTCAGTATGCATATGCTATGAACATTCTCCATGTGAATAATATTCTTCATTTTTAGTGATTGCAAAACTTCCAATGCTGCCTGATCAATCGAATTTCTTCTTTTTTTTTTACTGTGCAAAATACATTCTTATGCTCAAACATTTCCATTTGCTTCTCTTTGATCGGTTTGTCTTTGCAATTGTCACAGAAGTAAAAAACTATCAGGAGCCATGTTGCAGTTATCATCTTAGTTGGAAGGAGTATTCTACAGCAAACATGGCTTCTCTTTAAGCTTGTAACAATAGATTCTATTTCTGTTTTTTTAGTGAACTATTACAACATTTTTGATGGATTTTAACTGCAAGATTTTTATTCCTGAGTTAGTATTCTGTGAAACCAAAACTTTTGGAACAAATGCTCATTTATCAGTTATTCTAAAAGTTTGTGTCATTGAACTGAAAGGAGCTCATGTATAAATGATGTGTTCTTTTTATATGAAATCTGTCTAGATCTGCATGGCTACAACTTAAGCATTTTGTTTTTAATTGGTTTTGAATGTTGATATATATGTTACTTCTATTGTTAGAAGAAATTGGTTTACAGGTGATTGTTGGCTGTAGAGATTAATTATGTATAAATCAGAGAGATTCATTTGATTAATATGTATGTTAGATTTTTTTCATGAGTGTTAATATTGATCAATGTATGCTAGTATTAAATATTAATATGGCACAAATTCAAATTGACCATTTCAAATGCCAGGCTGCTGCTGGCATGAGGCATCCATTTTTTTTGTGCAATGATTTTTCTATGCAATTATTTATCTATATTTATTGCCCTTTTGAAATGAGCTTAAACGAGCTCGAGTCGAGCTCATACTTATGAGCTTTGATTCGAGACTAGTAGAGCTAATAGGATGTCGACCTTCACGAACCGAGCACGAGCAGCTCGAGTAGTACACAAGCTGAGCTTGAGCAAAGCAAACTAATGCTCGAACGAGCTCGAGCCGATCTTCGAGCTTCGAGCTTTACTTACGAGCTGAGCTTGAGCATGTTAATACTCGGCTTGGCTCAGCTCGTTTACACCCCTAGGTTAGAGAGGAAAAGAGAGCTTGGGGATTTCTCTCACTCGAGAATTAATTGATTGATTCTAGCGTTATAGAGGAGTCATATTTATAGAGACTTTATCAAACATGATAAAAATTATTCAATTATGAAGTTCTATTCGAAATATGAACATTCATAATATGATAAACATTATCATAGAAGTTCTATTAGAAATATGATTCCTAATTTAACTAAAACCACTTTTGTCTTTAAGTCCTTATAATTTTGATTATCTATTCGACTCCATCAAATTTAAATTAAAATTTAAACTTAAGAAAAAAAAATCCTAAACCAATTTGCAATTTCACTCATCCCATGAAGTAAAAAACGAGACTGATTTTTTATCCCCTTAAGAGTGACTTTCTAGATTCATTCCGATTGACAATGGAAGGATACCAATGGATGTGGGTGACACCTAGTTAGCCCGTGGCCCCACATCATAACCCAATTGAACACGATTGAGTTAATCATTACGAACCTTTCCGATTATGATTACCATATGTGTAAAAACCTTTCATTCTTGTATCTCAACCGAGTGGGAGTCATGGTAATTGTCAAACTTACTGAACTAGATCATATGCAAATAACTATAGTGGAGCGAGATTACCAAATTATCCTTCGTCTCCCATAGGATTAATTTGACTACCTTGGCCAAGGTCTTCTAATCTCACATACTTATAATTGCATAGGATGCTAACTCGTTTACTTCTAAGAGAATGAATTCTTTCTTGGTGATCATTCACAACTGCTACTTGCTCGGCATAGTCACACTTCGAGGTCAGCCCTACCAGAAGGTAAACTGAACCTAACGACTCTAGTAACAGACTAGTCATCACAAATATATTGTGATCATGAAACCTAAGGTTTAAGGTCCACTCATATGATCATAACCAACAATCCCAATCATTAACTGTCAAAGAGTAAAACCCATGTGATTGGCCTGTTGCGAGTCATGTTCGAACACACCAATCCCAGTGATGCATTTATGACATATGGTCCCACTATTCCATAGTGTTCAACTTGCACTCTTTGTTAAAGTATATGTTATACAAATCCTTACGAATCTTTAATTCCCAATTAAAGGTTCTCCGATTTGTGAACTATTTAAGTGTATAAGTACCAAACACTTCTAGTGCTCTCCTCTTTATCCCATAAAGAGTAGAAGGTTTAACTTAGTACACATGGACTATGATATTCAAAATTAATTATAATGTCATCACAAGATTTAAATGAACATCAAAATAAATGGCTATAATAATAAGAATGTATAATGTAAATGAAATGCCCTAATAAAATTATCCTCATTGGCATTCGAGGGCATAATCTAACTAGATGGTTCATTTTTCTTCTCCACATCCGAATCTCAACTGTTTAAGGTGATCCCATCCATACGTATGTGTGCAATAAAATGTAATTGAAGGACTGACACATCATTCAAGACCATTATCTTTCCCTCAAAAAGAGTGCAGAGATGGGCTTGGTTGGTAAATACCTAGTCATTCTTCCAAACAATCATTCCATGGTGGAAAAAGAAACAAGTTAAAGCGGAAATTGTGTGAAATAAATGAAAACACAATGGAGTAAGTAGAAAGAAATGAAAGTAAGCAGAAAAATGTGATCATAGGTGAAAACAAATAAGGTTAAGTGAATAACATCAAGAATATGTAGAAACACCATGAAACAAGCAGAAACATGGGTGCTAAAAACAATAGAAAATTGGATCCATGCAATGCAAGATTTAGAACTATTGTGAGCCTTTTGCTTATTTTTTTTTATATAGATATATATTTTATTGTAAGAGATCACCATATATTCAAGCTGTGTTTATAATCTACAACACAACAACCTATAAAGAAAACACCTAATTGTACATGTAAAGAATCTCATCCTTTGTCTTTAGCTAACCCCCAAGATGCACCATAAGGCTTGGTCATCATAGCTTTATGATAAGTGCTTGTGTATAAGTAATATGAAGTATTTTTTTCTTACATTGAGTATCACTTTTATCAAATTTTATCGCTTATTCGTGTGTATTTGTGTTCTTTTGTGCATGTAGGGTTGTGGAGATAAAGTTGGATGAAATAAAGCAAAATTAGATCATGGACGTGATTATGATGAAGTTCTTGAATTGAACAAAGGTGAAGACACTAAATTTTGCTCGACGTGATTGCGATGAAGTTCTTGAATCGAAGACACAAATTTTGCTCAAAGACATCTGGATGTGTGCCAACATCCATTGTGCTCAAGAGAATACACCAAGTGGAAAGGCACAAAGGCAGTCACACTCATTTGTTTTGACTCGTGCAACATTAGCAAGAGCTCCACAATGTGGTTTCATTGAAAACACGACGCGATCTACCATATGGATGTGTGCCCATCCATGTAGCCTCAATGAAAAGAGTGGATTCGAGAGCATTTTGGTGAGTACTGTAGCAGTTTGATGTAGCAAATCATTGTAGCAAAATCACTGTGGTAGTTACTGTTCACAGCTCGCAGAAAACTGATTTCTGGAAATCGACACGGCCGTGTGGAAATTTCACATGTTCGTGTCGATGCCCGATTCTAGCCCCTATAAATACTGCATTTTGAGGAGTCTTGAAAGATCTTTTGCCCATCTTTTGCCCATCTTTGGAGGCGCTCGTGGCTAAGGTTTGGAAAGGCTTTGCCTAGGTTTTTGGAGCGGTTCTACGGCCTTCAACATTGTGTTCCTTTGGAAGAGAGCTATTGGGGGAGCTTTCATTGGCATCGATTCGGCGAGATGTGCCCTAGGCTTGATAAGGGAACCTTTGGAGAAGACGAGGTGGCTCCACAATACCATCGATAAGGACTACAAGGGGGTTTATCTATGGATATCATGCTTTTACTTTCGCTTTCATTATTGATTGTGTATCACTCCATGGAGAGCTAAACCCTTAGTGGGTGCTTGGACTTGTAAACCCTAGGATGATTTTGTTTCATTGACTCTTATTTTGCTTCTTTAATTGATGTTTTAATTGAGTTTCAACCTTGAATGCTTGTGGTATTGATTTTCCTATAGAGTGACACTAGGGTTGAGAATCTATCTTAGTAATCCTTGTGGATGAGTGACACACCATTAGGATTAGACAAAGCAAGGTTAGAGAGGGTCGAGAGGGTGAGTCGAGAGGTAACGGAACGTTCCCTTTTTCTTCCGTGATTTATCCTACCTCCACATATTTAGAGTTATTTGCGTTCATGATAGAGTAAAGTGCTAAGAGACAAACTCCACTGGGGCTTAGTTGCGCAAGCAATAGAGTGAAGTGTTGAAGTAATCCTTAATGCTGGGGCTTAATTATGACTGGGGATCTTTCGCCTGGACCAAAGGGTTATGTCTATATTAGGGAATAGGGTTTATCACTTGGAGTTCCTAGAGCTTCATGCAATACCGCACAGTATGAGGTGTCGAGAGCATACCTTTTCACCGGGGCATAGTATAAGGGTTAATCACGGTTGACCTTAGGTTTGAGACTGTGTGTCTTTGAATTTCCACGACTTATTAAACTTCAATTAGGAGGCATAATTAGTAGTCTTGCACTTGAAACAATGTCCTAGGGTGAGCAATGTCCGGGTACCCCATTTTCTTATCGATTGCCTCTCCTTGTCCCTATTGCACTTTCCTTTCTCTTCTTTACTTTTATTTGCATTGATATTGTTCACTCACACACAAATTGATTCACTCTTTAGCTAAATAGCATCACTATTTGATACGATTACCCACTCACCGGGGTACTTTATTACTTCGACAACCCGTGCACTTGCGGTACACACACGCAAGGGGTGTGCCACTTTAGTTCTTCAACAACATTAGTTTCTTCAACAGGCTTTATCTCTTTATCAGACTTGATCTTCTTCAACATCATCCCAAAGGCTAGAAAGTGAAGATCAAGAACACCCACCTAGAATGAGTGCCACGTAAAACCTTCATAAAGAAATCAGGCAATTGGAGAGTTGTAGAAACCTGCAACAATTTAATAGCCCCTTCATGCAACTTTTAGTAAAAAATGACAATAAATTTCCAAATGTTGGTTCATTCATGAAAAATGGAATTGCAAACTATATGAATAATAGTAGAATTATCGCAAAAAAATATTCACTGATTTTTTTTAGGATAACCCAAATCACAAAGCTCATATAGTAACCATTGCGCTTCATTGGTGACAGTCGAAAAAGCATGATACTCAACCTCAGATGAGGAATGGGACACTGATGTTTGCTTCTTGGATTTCTAGGCAATGAGAGTCACTTAAGAAGACACAAAAACTAGTGATGGAGCACCGAGTTTTTAGGCAAATATCCTAATCTGAACTCTCAAATATTGCTAGTTTAATCTTAGAGGTAACAAGGCAAAATAGACCCTGTGTATTCGTAGCTTGCTTCAACCCTTTGGCATTTATAAGGAGCATCAAATCCATATGGAAAGCATATATAGAACTCCTCATGAAGAACATCATGAAGGAAGGCATTATTGATATCTAATTAATACAAAAACCAAGAATGTGTCACTATAAGAGCCAAAAAAGTATGGACAGAAGTGATTCATGGCATAGGAGGAAAAAGTATCGAAATAATCTACTTTGGGATGTTGGGTAAACCCTTTGGCTACTAAACAAAGCCTTATAACGCTCAATAGTTCCATCAAATGCCTCCGATAAACCCACTTGCACCCAATTGTAGTTTTATCTAGCAGTAAAGGCACTAGATCCCATGTATGATTTGCTAATAAGGCTTTTATTTCATGAGCTAATTAAAAGGGAAACCAAATTGATGCGCACTACAAGTGCACGGGTCATCAAGTAGTAAATAAAATATGATGTTAATTACTAATTTCTTGCAATTAGGATGTTTTTAGGTGAATCGATAGGCATGTGAATTGTGGAGCAAGTAATCAAAACTAACAAAGTTAAGGCTACCAATGGCTTGGTGATTAATTCAAATTGCAAGAGCTTCTAGGATTAAGGTTTACCATAATGGAAAAATAAAAGACTTTGTATTGACTCTTTTTGGTTAAGTTTAATTAATTTAAAGGTAGAACATCTTAAGATACTCACTATTTTCTTTCAGAACATAGTGTGGTATCTAACTTAAAACAACTCCTACTTTTGTTATAATTGAATCTAATTAGATCGTTTGAGTTCTATGACATCTAGTAATCCTTAAGAAGTTGTAATCTAGGATTTTATATTCAATTCTAGGATTTCCAACACTTTAGTTTATCTTTCAGTCATTCTTTTTGTGTCTAAAATCATGCAAATATGAGGGACCAACTCATTCACATATATTAAGTAACATAAAATTGAATCAAAAGCAAATAAACATTAATAAAAAAACAAAGGTAAATATCTCGTCAATTATCTAAACATTGGGATAATCCCAATCCTAAAACAAAAGATCTACTTGCTCATGTTTGATTTATAAGCTAAAAGGTTCATATCAATCATAGATCAAAACATGGAATAAATGAAAGAAAAAGAAAAAAGTAACTCTTGATCCTTCTCGCACGATGTTCTTGTAGATTGATGACTCCCCCCCTTGATCATTATCCACTTTCTCCTTTTTGATAGCTTTAGATGGTCCTGTGGCCCTCAAAGAAATTGTATCATTATTATCGTAGCCAAAAAAATCCCTGAAAATCCTTTTCTTGGCTTTATATAAAGGAGGGTTAAATTAAGGTTATGACGGCTACAAAGATCCACTGCTATGTTACCTAGCATAGGAGAGTTGTGCTTTTTCTAGGGTTTGAGACTTTTAGATTTATGCACCAAGATCCATGAGTGTAGTAGCTACCATAGGTGGCCCGCATTTCGAATAAAGCCTGAACTCCAATTATCTAGATGCAAATTGATGAAGACTAATAACTTGCACTAAAATAGTGAAATTCAATTAAAAATATGGGTAAAGATGCATGATCATCTATGAAATGATGAAACCTAAATCTATTAAAATATGCTATAAATTTAACACAAATTCATAGAGTTGTACATCTCGAGAAATGAAAACAATATTAGACTGCCGATTACAAAGTTTATAGCCTTTAATGTCATATGGATTGCCAAGAAATACAATATGTCAGCCACAGGGATCAAATTTAGTTACTGGAGAAGTTGTTGTACGAGTATAACTTAGATAGCCAAAAACATGTAAAGATGTCAAGTCAGGTAGCTTGTTATACAAAATTTCATACGGAGTATGGTTATGAAATATTGCAAGAGGACGACAATTAATGAGAAATACCAGATGTAGGATACAATCACCTTAAAAAGTTTAAGGTATCTCTGCTTGAAAACACAAAGAACGAGCAACATTTAATATATATTGATGCTTCCTTTTGACCACATGATACAACCCTTACATATACCATAAGTGCACCGATTGCTCAAGTAGTATAATGTACCCGAGAGTCGAAAGTCAAATCCACAGGGAACAAGAGTACTAGTATTTACCAATTCTTTTTTATCCAACCATAATCAAGTAGTGTGATGAGAAATTATGCAAGAAATTGAATCAAGAAGAAAATGAGCAATAAGGCAATGATAGAAAGGATCCAAAAAAATTGAAATAGGCACCCAGCTGATGCTTCCCCTAGGATTTCCATGAAGTATAAGATCTACCTAAAGCTTCATAATCTCTTTATTCACCTAAACCACATACGACTACATGGAGCCTAGGGATCCAAAATAGATTAGCTCGATTCCTAAAATTAGGTCAATTCCTTTCTCAAAGCAATTGACCCCTAATCCCATATAAACCTTGGAGGTGATCTTTTTCTTCACTAGGGTTCATAAGATTGCATGAACTTCGATGGAATACAGAGGTAGGGGAGATCAATTTGGAAGGAAAAGGGGCACTTTTCTGCCTCAAAGCTCACATTCTCAATCCTTTCCAACTTTTGTGAATCTAACCCTCGTAGGTCTATTGAAAAGTCACTAGTGTTATTAGAATACACAATCAAGCTATCCTTAATATGGATTGCAGGACATTAAAACATAGGATTAAACTCAACATAAATCTTAAATTAAGGAAAACAAAAGTTAAACCATTTAAAGAATAAATGCTAGGGTTCACATGCTTGAGTACCCGAAAGGGTTTAGCTTTACATGGAGAAATGCAATGTCAAGCAAAATAATGAATGAATTAAATCAAAATATGTAGAAGAAAACCCCCTCAAAATTAGTAGGTGGTCGTAGGGGTGAGCATTATTTGGAAAAACCAAATACCAAACCCGAACCAAACCGAATAAGAAGTTTGGTTCAGTTACCGAATTTTTTCTGGTTTGGTTTGGTAACAATTCTATTGATAATTTGGTATTCGGGTTCAGTTCTGTTTTTTATAAAAAAAATTCGGTTTAATCGAAACCGAACTGAACTATATTATATAAATAAATAAATAATTATGTGTAAGCTAGGCTTTTGTATAAGTTATATATGATTAATTTTTAAGCCCATCACTTAATAGGTTATAATCCGCCTAAAATGATAGAATGATGAATTAAAAAAATTATGAATTAATAGTTCAATTAATTAGGGGTGAGCATTATTTGGAAAACCCGAATACCAAACCTGAACCAAACCGAATAAGAAGTTTGGTTCGATTACCGAATTTTTTCTGGTTTGGTTTGGTAACAATTCTATTGATAATTTGGTATTCGAGTTCAGTTCAGTTTTTTGTAAAAAAAATTCAGTTTAAGCGAAACCGAACCGAATTATGTTATATAAATAAAAAAAATTATATGTAGGCTAGGCTTTTGTATAAGTTATATATGATTAATTTATAAGCCCATTACTTAATAGGTTATAATCTGCCTAAAATGATAGAATAATGAATTAAAAAAATTATGAACCTAGTAATCCTTTAAAAAAAAAATTTATATAATTTCGGTTACATAACAAATTTTAGTTAATAATAACTGAATTGAACCAAAAAATTTCGGTTTGGTTAATTTCGGTTTTTAATTTTATTTGGTTCGGTTCGGTTTTTATTTTTGAATATATTTTGGTTCAGTTAACCGAAAATTCAGTTCGGTTAACCGAAAATTTAGTTCGGTTCGATTACCGAACCGATCGATGCTCTTCCTTACAATAATTGCCCTAGAAATCATTTAAAAATTCTGTTTATATAATTTCGGTTACATAACAAATTTCAGTTAATAACTCGAACCAAAAAATTCTGGTTTGGTTAATTTCGGGTATTACCTTTATTTGGTTCGGTTCAGTTTTCATTTTTTAATATATTTTGGTTCAGTTAACCGATAATTCAGTTCGGTTCGACTACCAAACCGACCGATGCTCTCCCTTAGGTGATTGACTCGATGGATAGTTACATAAGCTCCAAAGGATCACTTCACCGATAAGAGGTACACCACCTCGAAACCAGTCTGGTCAACTCTTTTGATGACCTTGATGATGATTGATTTTGGAACTCTCCTTTAATGCAAAGGCCCCTCTCTCTAAACCCTAGCCATTTTCCAGACTCTAACTTGCTTGAAAAGATACCAAAAAATCAAAACTAGACCCTTTTTATATCAGGATATCGGGAATCCACATGGTCTTGTGGATGCCCATGTGGAGCCACACAGCAATGTGGTGGGGTGTGTCATGTTATGTCTTGCTAAAATCTTGGACTCCTCTTTTGGAAAATGTAAACGGGCTAGTACACGCTCATGTGACTACCCTTTATTCCCTTCTGGTGATTAAAAATTGCTCTAAAACATCTAGAAGTTGGCACACAAGCCCATGTAAATCTCCTGAGCATGTGTGAATGCCCTGTGTTTGCAGAAAAGCTCCAAAAGTGTTCCACACCCCCATCTTTGCTTTATTTATTCTAAAATGGCCTTCACACACCCTAATTGCACCAAGGAATAAAATACACACAACATGAGCACACATATCTGATAAAAACCATGCTCGATTTACATAAAAATAGCATAGTAAAATATATATAAACAACCACTTATCACCACATTATTTGTTGTGTTGTGTATGTGCAACTCAGTTGGTGAATAATGCATGTCTTTGCATAAAATAATGGCATTGCAAGTTCATGCTCTTGATCACTTCACACTATTTTAACTTGGACTCCAAACTTTTGAGCAACATATTTGCAAAATTTTTAAAGATGAGATCCAACCTTGGATTTATTATGTAAAAGATAGACTTAAGTACTCTAACTCATCAATAACAGTTACAAAATACTTATATCCATGATAAGTTGTAATGGGAAAGGGACCCCAAATATCAATATAAATAAGTTAAAAAAATGACATAACTTTTATTATCACTTATTATGAATGGTAAATGACATTGTTTGGTGAGATGACAAACATCACATATGACGTCTTTAATACAACCAATCGTTGGCTAAAACATCTTTAAAATATTCAGCTTTCACATAGGTAAATTTCTTAATCGTTGATGCCATAGTACCACCTAATTAACATGAACTTGATTAATAATTGAAGTTGGAGAAGTCGTGAACATGTAAAGTCCACGAAGTCTAGCACCCGTGCCAATCATCCTTTGCTTTACGGCCTACATATGTTAGTGTGTAGAACTGAACAAGCATATACAGTTAGTCTGATCAGCCGACTTATTAACAAACAAAAGATTATAAGAAAATCCTTGTATGTAAAGAGCATCATCTAAGAAAAAATCTTTGTGATTTGAACTTGTCCAATGAGTGTGGCTCTTTCTTGTTGAGAATTTAGTAAATTCACATAAACATTATCCAAAGGATGTGCAGGAAAATAAGAATATGGGATGGAGATTATTTGATAAGATGCACCAAAATCGATAACCCATGATGTTCCTAGAGGTTGAATACTCTTGAGGCTTGCAAAAGCTGAATTTGATCACTCCATACTTGCAAGATCGGTTGAATTATTGTGGTCTTTCTTGTCCTTCAAGAAGGCAAGTAATGAATAATACTATTCCTTGGTCAATTTGAATACATCAACGTCCTGTACACTCACCTTGACTCATTCTGAGAAGTGTGCTTTAACGGGTATGGTATCATTGGTAGCAATCATAACATTAATTGGCTTTTAACCTTTGTCTTTGTTGTGACATCCAGGTGGGTAGCTATGTTTCTTGTAGAACCTATCAATAGATACCCTGGCATGCCACAATGAATGCATAATAAACATTTTGAGGATGAGGCTGCACCCTGTACTTGAATGCTTGCACCTCCTGAGAGACTAGCAAAACTGCTCTTGCGAATATTGATCTATGTCATTCTTGTTAAATAACCAATATAAGTACTTTGTTCAAACCATGCAATTGTTCTATTAAAAGAATCTATGAATAATACCAGGAAAAATATAATTCAAGCCATTAATAAAAGTAATCACTTGGTCATTTTTTTATGTACTTGCGAACTGTCTAGAGAACCTCGCATGTCTTTCCAAGTATCTCATTTGCACAAACCGGCATTGGTTGTAGATTGGCTATTGCATCCCATAATACTTTTAGTTTTGTAAAATAATCAGTAACAGAAGAGGTACCTTGCCAAAAAGTATAAACCTTTGCATGCAGCTTAGCCTAGTGCAATGCATCACCTTTCACAAATCTGTCTTCCAACTCTTTCCATAGCTCTCTAGCAGAATCTAACCAAAGAATACTTTTTGCAATTATAGGTGTAACAAAATTTAATATTGAACTACTTTTTTGATAGCAAGGCCATCCTCTCCAGGTGTAACAGTTGCTTTCGGTGAGAAATGTCAAGATGATAACCAAACTAGGATTTTCACTCGGATGTATATACTAAGGGCTCGACATTAATTCATATTGAGAAATCATGCTCAAACTGGGTGTTGTCATCTCCTGAACAGTGAAGAACTTAAAACTAAATCAGGCACAAAGCGTGGGCTCTAATACCATGATACAACAATTGAAAATTGCATCTACAAAATGCAAGATTCAGAACTACAAAATATATGATGGGAGCTTTTTTATTTTTAATATATTTTATTGTAAGAGATCACCATATATACAAGTTGTATTTAAAATTTAT
Source organism: Dioscorea cayenensis subsp. rotundata (assembly GCF_009730915.1). Classification (NCBI taxonomy): domain Eukaryota; kingdom Viridiplantae; phylum Streptophyta; class Magnoliopsida; order Dioscoreales; family Dioscoreaceae; genus Dioscorea; species Dioscorea cayenensis. The sequence continues at coordinate 13,404,075 of NC_052482.1, forward strand.
AACATATATTAATATTGTAGATGAGCAAACTTGTGGAGAAAAGTAAGCTATATTCTTCCAATGTACCAATTACACCTTTAGATATATATATATATATATATATATATATATGCACATGTATGCAAAAGTCCTGATAGGAATGTCTAGTAATATGGAAATAGCTATAAGTTAGTCTATGAATCAATTACAGATCTATCAATCCTAATCTAGGTAAATGCTAGAATAGAAAGATAGTTATAATTGACAGCTAACACTCCCTCTCAAGCTAGAGCATAGATGTCTATCATGCACAACTTGTTACTCAATCTAAGGAAGTCTTCCTTCTTAAGGGCTTTAGTAAATATATTAGCAATTTGATCTCTTCCAGGTGTAAAAGGAGTACAAATCTTCTTATCAATATTTGCATTTCTCATAAAATGACAATCGATTTTGGTATGCTTTGTCAATTCATGAAAAACATGATTTCTTGCAATATGAATTGCAGCTTGATTACCATGATGCATAAGAATAAGATTTGAATAGGTGATATTGATCTCTTTAAGGAGAGCTTTCAACCAAATCAGCTCATATGTGGTATGAGCCATGGCACAATATTCTGTTTCAACACTAGATCTTGATACAACTGTTTATTTTTTACTTTTCTATGTTACTAGATTCTCAACTACAAAGGTACAAGAACCTAATGTAGGTTTTATATCACTCTTATCACCAGCATAGTTAGCATCTGAATATCTAACTAATTTCACATGCTTATTCTTTCTGAACCATAATCCTTTTCCTAGAGATTTCTTTATATATCTCAAAATGTTGCAGCCAGCCACCTAATGACCCTTCTTAGGTTTATCCATAAATTGACTAATCAAGCCCACGGCATACATAGTGTCCATTTTAGTAACTGTTAACTAGTAAGCTTCCCAACTAATCTTCTATATTGTCCATAGTCTGCAAAGTCATCATCCTCCTTCCACAAGTCTAGATTAGGTTCCATTGGAGAATTTAATGGTTTTATACCTAGTAAACCTGCTTCATGTAATGGATCAGCTGCATACTTCCTTTGAGACATTACTACACCTTCATTACCACGGGTAACTTCAATACCAACAAAGTATCTTAACTGACCAAGATCATTGGTGACAAATTGTTGCCAAGTGTTTCTTGACTAGTTCAATGCCATTTACATCACTGCCTCACAAGAGTATATCATCAACATAAAAAATAAGTACTACAATTTCTGATGAATTGTGTTTCACAAATACAGAATGATCAACTTGACTTTGCTTGAATCTTGCTGCAAAAACAACTTGACTAAATTTATCAAAGTAAGCTCTAGGACTTTGCTTTAATCCATAAATAGCTTTGTTGAATTTACATACTATGTGAGCCCCCTCTCCCCCTGAGCAACAAAGACAAGTGGTTGCTCCTTATAAACTTCCTCATTTAAGTCTTCATAAAGAAACGTGTTCTTGACATCTAGTTGATGCAGTGTCCAATCATGGGTGACTGCAATAGAGATGACACACGAATATAATTCAGTCTAGCAACAGGAGAGAATGTTTCAAAGAAGTTGATCCCTGGTGTCTGCGTGTATCCTTTGGCAACCAATCAAGCTTTATATCGGTCAATAGAGACATTAGGGTTGTATTTGATAGTAAAGACCCAACAACAGGCAAAAGGTGAAACTTTTTTAGGTAAAGGTACCAAGTCCCATGTGTGTCTATAAAGAAGAGTGGACATTTTTCTTATTCATGGCCTATTTCGAATAAGGATCGTGAACTTCCTCTAAATGATTTTTAGGAATAGATATAGATGATAGGGATATAGCTAAATAATGAAAAATAGGACCAAGGTGAGTAAAGGAAACAACAATAACAATAGAATGTTAAGTACAAGAACGTTTATCTTTTCGAAGAGCTATTGAGAAATCATCAGGATCATCAACATAATGTAATGAAGGAAATGACTGTGAGATAGGAGGAGTTTGCAAACTATGTCTTCTGGTGTAAACCTGTAAAGGTTTTGAAGTAGGAAGGTTTACATGAGATGGTGTTATTATGGTAGCAAGAGGAATTGATTCTTTGACTTTAGAGTTTTGAAAAAATGATTCTGACTTAAAAAATGTGACATCAACTAAAACAATTTTTTTTTTTTTTTACATTAGATCATATCATTTATAACCTTTTTGAGTTCGAGAATACCCTAAGAAAACACAACGAACAGCTTTAGGAGACAAATTATCCATACTGGTTTCAAATAAATGAAAGAAGCAGACCCACTGGAAAGTTTGAGGAGTTAAAGAAAATAATGGAGAATTTTGAAAAAGACATTTAAAAGGAATGTCACCTCCAAGAGTAGAATATGGCATTCAATTAATGAGAAATCTAGCAGTGAGAACAACATCATTCCAAAGATATTTGGGTACGTTAATTTGAATCATAATAGTACAGGCAACATAGAGAAGATGTTTGCTTTTATGTTCTTCCACGTTGTTCTGTTATGGAGTATGAGCACATGATGTTTGGTGGATAATGCCATTAGCAGAACAAAAGTGAGAAATAGTTTTCATATGTTCCAGAGCATTATTAGATCGTAAAACATGAATACTAGCTAGTACAAAATTGAGCCTTTATATCAATATAAAAGGTTTGAAATACACAACATCAAAAGACCTGTCTTTTAACAAAGAAATCCAAGTCATATGAGAATAATCATCCACAAAAGTAATGAAATATTTATAACCAAACAAAGTAGGATAATGGCAAGGACCCTATACATTGGAGTGAACTAGATCAAAAGATTTAAACTTCGGCTCTCTTTAGAAGTAGAAGGCGCTCTGTGATGTTTGCCTAACTAGCATGCATCATAATTTTTTAGAGAAACAAACTCAATGAAAGGTACGAATTTTTTAAGTTTATAAAAACTAAGATGACCTAAACAATAATGTCATTCATAAGGAGACACTCCACTAACAACAGCAGCAACCGAAGAATTAAGATTGTAAACACCTCTTGATTCAGCGTCATAGCCAATCAATGTATTGTCCATAGATCCTGAAAAATACAATGAGTAGGAAAGAAGATTATAGAGAAATTTAAAGCTTTTGTGATTTGATACACAAAAAGGAGATTGAATGATAATTTGGGAACATGTAAGACTTGGTTAAGTGTAAGAGAAGGGATATAAACAGTATCAAAACTAGAGATAGTAGAAACAGGCCCGTCAGTAATAGTAATAGGTGATAGCAATTAATAAGGAGTAAAATTATGAAATTGACACTAATTAATAGCGGTATGATTTGATGCACATGAATCTCTTAACCAAGAATTAGCGGAAAGAGTTGCAAGTGCAGCAGTACCTATTTGGGGAATATGAGAGGCAACATAATTAGGTTGTGAGTGAATTAACCAATCATACTCTAGTTTAGAAATCTGAATAACATCCTCAGATCCAACTAAAGAAGCTGATCCATTAGAAGTGAAAGTAATAGCAACTACCTTAAGAGTGTTGTCCCAAGATGTTTCTTTAGTATGATTTTTTTTTTGGCCACAAAGATCAAATCGTCAATCATGTCATTTACTCTCTCCGTTATTGTGCCCATGTCCTTGTGCAACCATAGAAGAATGTTCATGAGTAACAGCTAGAGATGACAGAGTTAAAGAGGTTGATTACAAGTGAGAGAAAGTTGATTGAAGAGTAAGCATAGTGCTATCTCCAAATAATTGACTTCTAAGAGTATTATACTGATAATTTAGATTCATAAGAAATCCACAATCAAAGAAATTTTTCCATTGATGTTTTTGAGTTTATAAATCTGTAGAGAGGGGTTACAATTCACAGAATTCATTGATAATTCCTTTATAGGCAGCAAAAAATTCAGGAAGGGATTTTTAACCTTGTTTATTATCAACAAGTTATTGAAACAAGGAGAAAATATGAAAATTATTACCATCATTCGATATCATCTCTTTGATAAAGTCTCACATCTCCTTAACAGTTGATATCAATCCAACGAAGGCAACATTCTTAGGTTCTAAGGAATTTAGCATCCATGTTTTCACTACACAATCAGATTGCTGCAATGCTACATATTTGGAATCCTTAGTGGCTGCCATTATTTGAACTAGAAAATGATCATGGCCTTGAGAACCAAGGAAGGTACGAAATGCTTTAGACCAAAGGGCATAATTTTTGTCATTACACTTTTTGAAAGTTCTAACAGAAGCGCACGTAAATTAGGGTTGGTCATTCTATCTACCATCTTGAAGTACAAATGAAAGTACCAAATACACACACACACAACCTTAAACAAAGGTACAACTTCAAACACAAAGGTATAAGAAATCAATCACACAAGTGGGGATTGATTAACCCTCACAAGAAAAAAATTAAGGTTAGAATAAACCCTCTCTGATAAAATGTAGACTAGCAAAATTGTGGAGAAATGTAAGCTATATTCTTCCAATGTATCAATTACACCTTTAGATATATATACACACATGTATACAAGAGTCCTAATATGAATGTCTAGTAATATGGAAATAGCTATAAGTTAGCCTATGAATCAATCATAGATCTGTCATTCCTAATCTAAGTAAATATTAGAATAGAAAAACAACTATGATTGACTGCTAACAAATATATATATATATATCCTTCTTCATTTTTTTTCCTTTTCTTTTCCCTCTTTGTTTTTTTCTCATTCTTCTTCCATTGTCGATTGGTTACCCTTAAATTTCTTTACCTTTTTCATCGTGGAAGCAAGGAGAAAGGTTTTAGACATTGATCTACCATTTCACTAAGGCAGAATCGACGATTGGAGCTCTTTTCTTCAAGTTTGAGGGTAAGCCCTTTCTAGGCTTTGGGTTTAGATTTCTTCAGTTAAATTAAGAAATTTCTTGAAGATCTTAGCCTTAGATGAGGCTAGGAGTAATAAGGGACTTGAACCCTTGTTATTTCTCTATTTTGGCAAAGATTCAAAATTAAATCTTCATTGGTATAGTTAGGGCTCGTATAGGGGCAAGGGTTCTTAGAGAACCCTTAGTTCTATCTATCCATGTTGGGAGTAGATGAGTGAGGTTAACTCATGGGTTTGTTTGGATTTGTTTAGAGATCGACTTACTGATAAGTGCTTGTGTATAAATAATATGAAGTATTCTTTTCTTACATTGAGCATTACTTTTCTTGGACTTTAACTCTTATTATTGTGTATATGTGTTCTTTTATGTGTCTAGGGTTGTGGAGACAATTGTGGAAAAAATGAACCAAAAGTAGATCATGGATGCATTTGTTGATGAAGTCTTGGAGTGAACAAACGTGAAGACACAAGTTGTGCTCAAAGATATGTGAGTGTGTGCCAACCTCTATTGTGCTCGAGCGATTACACAACTTGGAGGGGCACAAAGGCAATCACACTTATGTGTTCCGACTTGTGTAATACTAGCAAGATCTTCATCAATGTGGTTTAGTTGAAGATGCAACGTGATCTACCGCATGGATATGCACTCGTTCATATGGCCTCGATGAAAAGTGTGGATTCAAGAGTATTTTGGCGAAGTACTGTAGCAAATCACTATAGCAAAATCATTCTAGCAGTTATTATTCACAGATCGTAGGAAATTAACTTCTGGAGATTCACACGGGCGTGTGGAAATTCCACACGACCGTGTGGATGTCCAATTCCAGCCCTATAAAAGCCGTGATTTCAGAATTCTTAAGAGATTTTTTTCCCAACTTTTTCCTATCTTTGGAGGTACTCGCGGCTAAGGTATGTAAAGGCTTTGGCTAGGTCTTTAGAGTGGTTCTATGACCTTCGACACCACGTTTCTTCAGAAGATAATTATTGAGGGAGCTTTCATCGGCATCGATTCAGTGAGGTGTGCGCTAGACTTGACGAGGGAACCCTTGGAGAAGATGAGGTGACTCCACAAGACCATCAATACGGACTACGAGGGGGTTTTTCTTATGGATTGCATGCTTTTACATTCGATTTCATTGTTGATTGTATCTTGCTCCATGGAGAGCTAAAGCCCTAATGGGTGCTTGGACTTGTAAACCCTAGGATAATTTTGTCTCATTGACTCTTGTTTTGCTTCTTTAATTGATGTTTTAATTGAGTTCCAACCTTGAATGCTTGTTGTATTGATTTTCCCTTAGAGTGATACTAGGGATTAGAATCTATCTTGGTAATCCTTGTGGATAAGTGGCACACCATGAGGGTTAGACAAAGCAAGGTTGGAGAGGGTTGAGAAGGTGAGTCGAGAGGTAGCAAAACATCCACTTTCCCTTCCGATGTGATTTATCCTACCTCCACGTTCCAAGAATTTTTTGCGATCATGATAGAGTGAAGTGCTAAGAGACAAACTCCGCTGGGGTTTAGTTGCGTAAGCAATAGAGTGATGCGTTAAAGTTATCCTTAGTGCTGGGGCTTAATTGTAACTAGGGGTCTTTCACCTGGACAAAGGGTTAGATCTATATTAGGGAATAGGGTTTATCACTTGGAGTCCCTAGAGCCTCATGAAACTCCACACAGTGTGAGTTGTCAAGAGTATTCCTTTCCGCCGGGGCATAGTGTAGGGTTAGTCACTGTTGACCTTAGGTTTGGGACCGTGTGTTTTGGGATTTCCATGACTCATTAAACATCAGTTAAGAGGCATAATGATAAGTCTTGCACTTGAAATAATAGTCCTAGGGTGAGCAATGTCTGGGTGCCCCATCTTATATCGATTACCTCTCCTTACTTCTATTGCGTCTTTTCCTTTCTTATATTTATTTTTCTTTGCATTAATATTGTTCACACAACTCATCAATCATTCTCACTATAGTTAAATAGCAATACTTGTGTTTCTGAGCACTATTCCCTGTGGATACGACTACCCACTCACCAGGGTACTTTATTACTTCGACAACCTGTGCACTTGCGGTACACACAAGCAAAGGATGTGTCACTTACAAACACTAGGGGTTCTATTCCATACTAGGGTCACATGTTTTATTATTATTTTTATATTTGTTTTGAAAGCCTTTGACTTCTATTGGTTTTTGCTTTAACTTGTCCCCGGAGGTGAGACCTTGGGCAGGGGGCAAAGAACTAGCTGAGGAGTAGCATCAGACTGGTGGTCATCAACGTCTGTGAGTGCAAACAATTAATATGCATGATTTACTTGTTTATACATGTTGTTTTTACATACATGCATACATATATATATATATATATATATCTTGTTAAAAAATCTTGTGTTATGAATATTAATATCCTTTTTGGTGGTTTTCTCAATGGATTGATTTTGGAAAAGTACCTGTTGTTATTAATTGGGTTTCCAAAATTTTTTCCAAAAATGGGCATGTTATGGTATATTGTATCTTCGGAAAATGAGTTTCATTATATTGATTTATAGCATTTGGGTCAGTAATTGTTTATCTTTTCAGACCTTAGGGCCGGTTACTAATTTTAGCTTTCAGACAATGTATTGGTATGGCTTCCTTGTGTCTTTGAAAAAGCAGCTTGGTTATATTGTGTATAGCCTTCAAGCTGAGTATTGTATTCGCTTACGAGCAATTTATAGGTTACAATAATTAGTCATGTTATTATTTTCATCTTCAGACTTTGACAGTTTTCAGTTATAAGTAGTGCATTATTCATAAGCCTTTGAGTCGTGTAGGAATCCTGGTCTTGGCTGTGCTGACTAAGAGCCCAAGGTCACCACACTGGTCTCAATGGCCGACGCTAAAGGGCATAACCTTTAATAGCTCAGGACTTAGCCTTGGCCATGGCTAAGGATGGAGGGTTTTGAGGCCAATTGCTTTTTCTTAGTTTTACTCCATTATTTGCTAAACTACTATGTTACGAGAACAAATTTGTGGATTGATACATGTTTTCCATATTTGATTAGAATTTGATATGATTATAATATTGTATTTTTAATACGGATGTTTACTTGTGGGTATGGGCATTGTTTCCTTTACTTTGTTCATATTTCGTATTTTGTATAAACTGTGCGATCATGATTATATGTTGTGATATGTGTTTTGTACTATTTGGATATGTTACTTTATTTAATAAACTGATATGACTCTAGTATGAGCACTAGTACTAGGATGTTATAATCTTGTAAGTCATATTTCATATATCACATTTTGTATAAACTATGGAATAGGTTTGCATCGTATATCTTCTATGTTTATACGATAAGTATTCCATGTAGTTCCCCTCACTGAGTAGCGTAGTTACTCATCCATCTCACTCCTTTTCCAAGTGATAGGTCTCAGTAGCTCAGTAGCAGTGCGAATGGGCTGGTTGGGCTAAAGTTTGCATCAATCTTTGATTTGCATTTCTTTTTGTGTATGTTACACCTCCTGGATATATATGTGCATATAGGTGGGATCCACTTGTCTAGTGCTCTCTTGTATTATGAATTGTGTTTGGATTGCGTATTTTTTGTTTGTGTTGATCGTTGGGTATTTGTATGTACCCTGACTTATGTTATTGTAGACATTGTTATGGATATTCCTGCTTATCCAGGTGTTGTCCAAGGGTGTACCTTGGTTTGTTGTGGTAATATTATGTATTATTCTTACCATCAGGGTCATACCAGGTCATAGATTAGTCGTTACTATATTCTGAGGTCAGGGCAGACCCTGCCTTATCCTCAGGTTATCGTGGTGGTAGTTTCAGTAACTCCATGACTTACGGGTAAAGGTGTGACACATGTAAAGAATCACATCCCTTGTTTTTAGTTAACCACCAAGATGCACCATAAGGCTTGATCATCATAGAATTAGTTTCTCCAACAACATTAGTTTCTTCAACAGTCTTGATCTTCTCCAACAATGGGTGCTTGAAGAAAACATTGAGAATCATGAACACAACATGCACAAAACAAACAAAATACTTAATCCCTAATTTCAAACAAACAAAAATACTTACTCCCTAATTTCTCGATAAGAAATCTTAACAACCATATTAGTCTAAAATCACAAAAGAAACTATAAAATCTTTCATTGGAAACGCATAAAACACAGATCAAAGGGATAAAATACAACATTAAAATCCCATTCTTCTTCCATGGTTCCCCAACTTGCCTTCCTACCTTAGGGTTCAACCTTCGTTGCTTTTTGTAGTGAAGTGTGTCAAGAAAGTAGTAGTGAACGAAATAAGTTGACGAGATGGTGTCACAAATAATCAAAGAAAAAGCAAAGGTCCTTTCGGTGCCTTTATGTAAAAAGATAAGGGGGCAAAGAGAACAAAAATGGGCATCTGGAATGAGAGTGGTGATTCCAAGGACTCGGTTCCATGGGATTTAAGATGGAACCGAGACATGGGATCATCACCACCACATGATTTGATTAACAATAAAATCTATTTTTATATTTTAAAATATAATTAAAGGCAATTATGTAATTTACTTCCTCTTGCTTTTCCGCTTCCTCGTTCACATCCTCATCCATCTTTCCCCATTTTCTTTTCCCTTTCTTCTCCGTTCACCTCCTCCACCATTCCCCTTCACCACCGCCGCAGCCAAAAACACTCCGGTTTTCTTCTTCCCATTCATCACCGCCGCCGACCTCCTCCTCATGGCTCGCCAGCAAAGCCCACATGGCAACCTCACCATGGCCAGCAACAAGAGGTCAACCAACCCACAAGGACAGCAACAACACACTGCCACGCACTCCTCCGCCGTCCTTCCCGCCACCTCCACACACCTCCGCACACCTCGTCCCTCTCCTCACCTCCTTTAGTATCGGTTTCCTTTTCACCGTCGTCACCATGCTTATCAGATTCAGGCCCGCTCCAATGAAGGAAGGATTTGGAGATCTTGTGTGTAAATAGACATACAAAATATGGTTTTTGTTATGTTATTGTCTTAGACTCATGGTCAAGCATTGTAAAATTTGGTTCGTTTGTGACTTTTCGGCATTATTTCTCTTGTAGATGAAGATCAAGCCTTGCTTAGTTCTGATACCAACCTTCCTAAGTGAATTAATTCTGTAGAATAACTATCAATAATGGCATTCCCTTAATAAATTCATCAAAAGTGTATCTCTTATTTGTCAGCCTTTTGGGGTGTTGTTCTCTGAGCTCTGTTGTAATTTGATGAACTAAATTTTGTTGGTATTGAGAATTGAATGTTCTATTTCGTGAGTGATGTTGTTGGCTGCTTCAACAGATGACGAGGTGAGGTGAACGGAGAAGAAGGGGAAAAGAAAAAGGGTAAGATGGATGAGGATGTGAACGAGGAAGGGAAAAAGTAAGAGGAAGTAAATTACATAATTGCCCTTAATTATATTTTAAAATATAAAAATAGATTTTATTTTCAATCAAATCGTGTGGTGGTGATGATCCCACGTCTCGGTTCCACCTTAAATCCCACGGAACCGAGTCCATGGGATCACCACTCTCTAGAATGATGGCATGTCATATTTGCAGAATGGCAAACAGGTCATTTTCCATGGCCAAAGTGTTTTCATGTTCTTGGGAAGGGGTGTTTTCATCCAAACATGTCAAATGTAATGCCGTTTGTAGCATGAAAGTGGATGGAAGGACTCATAAGTACTTGCTTCAAAAATTGGATTATTTGGGAATTCTCAAAGTTGGTTGGCCCATTTGTGGATAACTGAAACTGAGAGGGAGTTTATGTTAATCATTGGATATAAAAATAACAAACATGAATGACAACGTGTTAAGCAACCATGAAAAGTTTCCCCGCCAAAATTACGTATCATGTTATAATAATATTAAATATCCATAATATTGTATATTAAATTCAATTGCCTAATATTATAACTTTTAATAATAAAAATAGATAATATTTATTTATGATAAATTAAATTTTAAAATACATTGAAATATTATTTATCAAGTTATAAAATTAATAATGATAAATATCCAATATTATCTTTTTTTATGGATAGAAAGTAGAAATTTTCATTTATCAATAAATTATTCAAATTAATAATTTTAAAATAGATTTTCAAAATATAAATATAGATTAATTTACAACATGATAAATTAAATTTTTTTTATTCATCAAACTATAAAATTGATAATAATAAATATCATATTATATCTCATTTTTAATATTGTAGTCTATGATATTGGAAGTTCAGGTTTTCATTAATCAATTAATTCTTTAGTTTAATATTCTTTAATTGCTATTTCATTTATTATCTTGTGGTTTTAAATGCTTAGGTTCAGAGTCCAATGGGATGGTAATGCTTCAGAAATTGTTGCCATGAGTGCTTATAGTTATTTAGAAAAACTGCTAATGATTTGAGACATGATTCGAAAGGTAACATTGTAATTTGATATGAATTATACAAATTTTTTAGGTCTAAAAACTTGGATTGGCATTATGTGACAAGCCAGGAGATGATGTGGCAATGGTGACTTGACAAAAGAAAAGGTGACAACGATGATGATGTGGCTAATGGCGCATGAAGGCATGAGAGCTAGAATATCATAATGGGAGATTATGTTTAGAGAAATTCCTCTCATTGGTTCATATGAAGAATAATGATTTTTGGAAAGAGCATCAAGATAAGAGGATCTCTTTTGAAGAGCAAGTTTATCTTAGGTATGATTTTATTTATCTTTGGTAAGATCCAGGATGATGAATTATATATTTGGTAAACTCTTTTCATAAGAGGTCTATTTTTAAAAGAGAGGATTAATTTATTTATTGGGAAGATTAGAAGATCATCATGAAGATTGCATGGAGCATAAGTTGGTATGAAGGCTAATTATGGGTTGAGCTTTTAAGGATACAAGTTACATATTCTGAGATTTGATTGAAAATTTGAAGACCCAAGCATGGATGATTGAAAATCATGTTCGGAAGATATTGAAGACTAAACTTAGGTAAGAAGAGATCAAGTTTAGTAACAAAAGATTGATGAATCAAATGAAGATTATAATTGAAGACTAAACTTGGACCAAGTTTAGAAAAAAGAATGGGAGATCTTTAGTGACCATCTTTGGTAAGATGGTGTTCGAGCCTTGGTCGGTGCGACCCTCGAAAGAAGGGGCTTGCTAAAATGACATGAGGAAGGAAGCAGTTGCAGGCAGGAGGTGCTTGGGACAAGTCAATTGTTATGAAGCGAACTGAAGGAATCGGGAGGGTTGAAGGCGTCGCAAGTGTGGTTACAACTGGGCTAGAACTCAGTCAGGTCCAACAAGGTGGGCAGTGTTGCAAGTCTGATTGCAACTAGTGTTGCGACATCTAACTTTGGAAGGTGTCTAAGTTTAGAAGCCATGAAGAAGTCTAAAAGAGGAAGATCTATTGGGACGTAGGTGCATCCATATAAAATACCCTGCTTGAAGATTTAGGATGAGTCACGCGTGAGAGACCCCAAGGTGTACGACATGATGAGAGTGGACATCTGGTAATCTTGAGAGGGTTTTTCTTTGTCATTGTGTGAGTGAGAGAGTTGTTGTACTCTTCATTCCCTTGCCTTTTTTAGTGGATTGTTTCTCCGGGCTTAGCCCCCCAGATGTAGCCAAGGTTATGCCAAACTGGGTAACCAACTTGTGTCTTCTTTCTCTTGCATGACGGTTTGTGTGTGTTTTAATTTCTTGTGAGATTAAGCGCTTATTTTACACATACCTACCCCTCCGGATCTAACAAACACTAAACCAAACAACACATGACCATTTTATTATATAATAATTTTTTCAATTAATCTCAGATATCTACGGATAGATCTTATCATCATGAAATTGACACTTTGGTGGAAACAAAATATATATCAAAACTCAGTATAATGAAGTCTATGTGGTTGCATTAACTGACAATAATCACATAATAAGAAAATATATTCCAAAAAATCTTATATAATTCATTTAAGGAGATAAAATAAAATAATATAAAATCCAACTATTTGAAAAACGGCCACTGTGCTTTAATCTCAACTGTTCAATTCATTCAGCATAGTAGCTGAATCAATCTCAGCCGTCTAAACTCACTTCTACTAGACCTACCATTGCAAATAAAAAAATATAACATTTACATTTTCCTGGTGGTTTATGTGTTTTAAATTTTTTAACATGATTTGGTTTATGTCTTCCATTTTTAAAATATTGACTTCTTTTTAATCCTTTTTGTTTTTTCCATTCATTATTTAGAGCTGGTACATATATTTTACTACAATAACTGTAATTTGAGATTTGTTTGTTTGCTTCTGCTTCTAAACATTTATCTTTCAAATAATTAAATGTAAACATTATTGCTGGGCCTATTCCAGTTAAATTTTCATGTCCTTTTTCTATCCAATTTTTTAAGATGATATCTCCTAAAGGTTTGGGAAGTTTATTAAACTATTTTTTAGTTAATTTGTTATTTGTAAATGCTCTTCCTGTTTTAGCTGCTAATGTTATGTATGCTTGACTAAATTGTACTATTTCTCCAAAGTTTTGAATTTGAAGTCTTTCTAGATCTCTAGCAGCCATATCTTGTAATAGTGTGTCTCCTCTAGATGGATTAGTTCCTAAGATGATTTGTCTAATTTGTCCAGTTACATTGTATGGATTATCTGGCATTTGTACCATATATTGATATTCTTCTGAATAGTTAATTTTCCAACTATTTAATAAATCTCTTGCAGTGGTTCCTAAAAGATTATCAACTAATCAATAAAAAATAATCATAAAACAAGTCATAATGAAAAATAAAACAAAAAATATTCATCAAGAGACAAAAATAATAACTAAAGTATTAACGGTATTAAAAATGGCAATCCAAATCATAAAAGAAATAATAGAAGATTTAATATTAACAGAATCATAAAAAAAATCAAAATCAAAATGGATATAACAATGGAAGAAATAATAGAAAAGATATATCTAGGATATGACTGGACAATTGATTTTGAAGAATTACCAGAAGATATTGATGATATAAAATTTTTAATAGAATGCGGATATGATAAATATAACTATCCAACAAAAATAATAACAGAAGAAAATTACATAATGGAAGAAATTAATAATAATGAAGAAGATGAAGAATATCAAGAAATGATAAGACAATTAGAAGAAATCAATATAGAAGAAATAATGATGAATGTAGAATCAAGAGCAAGTAATATTACAGATAATCAAAGAGCAGAAAGTTCAAATACCAGAACAATAGTAACCCCAACAACAATTGAAAGAACTAGCAGAACAACTCAACCTTTACAATTTCCATCCCAACATAATTTCAATTCAACTAATTATTATGAACAAAATTTCAAAACATATAAAGGGAAACCATATCCCTTAGAAGTTATAAAAACAATGCCTAAACAAAACAATGAAGGAAGTATGTTAGTGTTAAGTACAGTTCATCCTCAAAAATGGACAGAGTTAATAGATAGATGGGAATCAGATGTCATAAATGCATTAGAAAGAATACCCCATACATTAGATTCAATAGGAACAACAAACTTTATTGAAAATCTTTTAGGAACCACTGCAAGAGATTTATTAAATAGTTGGAAAATTAACTATTCAGAAAAATATCAATATATGGTACAAATGCCAGATAATCCATACAATGTAACTGGACAAATTAGACAAATCATCTTAGGAACTAATCCATCTAGAGGAGACACACTATTACAAGATATGGCTGCTAGAGATCTAGAAAGACTTCAAATTCAAAACTTTGGAGAAATAGTACAATTTAGTCAAGCATACATAACATTAGCAGCTAAAACAGGAAGAGCATTTACAAATAACAAATTAACTAAAAAATAGTTTAATAAACTTCCCAAACCTTTAGGAGATATCATCTTAAAAAATTGGATAGAAAAAGGACATGAAAATTTAACTGGAATAGGCCCAGCAATAATGTTTACATTTAATTATTTGAAAGATAAATGTTTAGAAGCAGAAGCAAACAAACAAATCTCAAATTACAGTTATTGTAGTAAAATATATGTACCAGCTCTAAATAATGAATGGAAAAAACAAAAAGGATTAAAAAGAAGTCAATATTTTAAAAATGGAAGACATAAACCAAATCATGTTAAAAAATTTAAAACACATAAACCACCAGGAAAATGTAAATGTTATTTATGTGGAATAGAAGGACATTATGCAAAAGAATGTAAAAATTCACAAGTAAACAAAGAAAGATTAAATATGTATCAAAATCTGGAAATACATGATGAAATTGATATAGTAAGTATAGACAGTAATGATAGTGATGTATGTAGTATTTTTGATGGTAATGAAGGGCCAAATTTCTTTCTAGAAGAACCAGAAAATTCCTATAAAACAAATTGATAAAACAGAATAACATGATGTATAAAGAAATAATAAACCAATTTCTAAAA
Organism: Dioscorea cayenensis subsp. rotundata; assembly: GCF_009730915.1. Lineage (NCBI taxonomy): Eukaryota > Viridiplantae > Streptophyta > Magnoliopsida > Dioscoreales > Dioscoreaceae > Dioscorea > Dioscorea cayenensis. The sequence goes on from NC_052482.1 coordinate 13,419,384, forward strand.
AGAATTAAAGACCTAGAAGAGGAAATTAGAAAATTACAAGAAAAATTAGAAAATAAAACTATTATAAAACAAAATCGAAACAATACAATAATCCAAGAAAAAGATAAAAATTTAATAGAAACAGAAAGCGCAATGACTATTTATTACAAAGATAACAATTTACTCAACATTGATTTTATCTTAGAATTTAAAGATGGATTCAAAATTTTAGAAAAAGGAATAATCGACACAGGGGCAAGTAAAACTTATATACAGAAGATATTGTTCCATCAAAATATAAAGAAACAACAACACAAAAAGCATTAGTAAATGATGCCTTTGAAAATCAATTAATTTTAAATGAAAAATTAATAGATTGTTCAATCATATTAAATAACCAAAAATATAATTTACCATATACTTGGATTAAACCAATAACAAATGAAAATTCTATAAAATTCTTATTAGGCATGAATTTTATTAAAAACCAAACAGGAGGAATATTTATTCAAGGAGAAAAGGTAATGTTATTTAATAATATAAATCATTTAGAAACAACAACAAAAATCCAATCTTTAGCATATTTATCAGAAATTGACATCCCATTAGATGAAGAAATTGAAGTAATAAACTATATTGAATTAAATCAGATAACTCCTTTAAAAGATAAAATTGAACCTATATTAGAAGACCTCAAGAAAGATGGAACCATAGGAGAAAATCCAATTAAAAATATAGATAGAACAAAGGAAAACTGTAAACTAGAAATAATAAATCCAGACATCAGAATAACCTGCCCAGTAACAAAAGAAACCCCATATGAACAAGAAGAATTCAATAAACATATAAAAGAATTAATAGACTTAAACATAATAGAACCAATAAAAAGTCCTCATAGAACTAGAGCATTTATAGTAAATAAACACAGTGAAATAATCAGAGGAAAAAACAGAATGGTATTTAATTATAAAAGACTCAATGATAATACAGAAGATGATAGATATCCATTACCAAACAAAGAAGCTTTACTAAACAAAATTAAAGGTACAAACATTTATAGTAAATTTGATCTAAAAAGTGGCTTTTGGCAAGTCAAATTAGAACCAGAAAGTAGAAAATGAACAACATTTGTAACACATAATGGACATTATGAATGGAAAGTTATGTCATTTGGATTAAAAAATGCTCCTCAAATGTTTCAAAGAAAAATGGATAATATATTCAAAAATGATTCATTTATTGTCACTTATATTGATGATATTTTGGTATTTAGTAATAATATAAAGGAGCATATCAACCATTTAAAAATATTTTTTCAGAAATGCAAAGCACATGGTCTAGTATTATCTGAAAAGAAGATGAAAATTGGGTGTAGAAAAATAGAATTTTTAGGAGTAATTATTGGAAAAGAAGAAATAGAATTGCAAAGACATATAGCAAGCAGTATTTTAGAAATGCCGGATAAATTGGAAGGATTAAAACAAATTCAATCATTTTTAGGAAAACTAAACTATGCAAGAAATTTCATACCAAATTTAAGTAAATTGGCTGGACCATTATATAATAAAACAAAACAAAATGGTGAAAGAAAATTCAATAATGAAGACATTAAATTGGTTCAAAAAATTAAACAAATTGTAAGCAACATAAAACCTCTAGAATTACCACCAATAAATTCATACTTAATAATTGAAACAGATGGTCGTATAGGTGGTTGGGGAGTTGTTTTAAAATTCATACCAAAAAAGGAATCAACAAAAAATGAAGAAAAAATAAGCAGATATGACAGTGGAACTTATAATACAAAAGTAACAAGTACATATGCAGAAATCCTAGCATGTATTAAAGCAATGGAAAAATTTTAATTATTTGTCATAGAAAGTAAAGAATTTTTATTAAGAACTGACTGTCAAGCTATTGTCTCTTTTTATCATAAAAAGTCAGAAAATAAATTATCTACAAACAGATGGTTAACATTCATAGATTATATAGTTGGAAATGGGTTCCATATTCTTATTGAACATATTTAAGGGAAAGATAATATTATAGCAGATCAATTAAGTAGGATTATTCAAGAAAATAAACTTAATTGAACACGAAAGACTTGTCCATCCGTATAGTAAGACTGTGGCTGCAAAAACAAGCAGGTCCATTTGCGTTCTTGCTATGGTGGGAGTCTGGATCACCATTCCCCAAAAATAAAAAATAAAAAATATAAAAATTATAAAACTAACAAGATTCTTTTTTGCTGATGTCTAAAATTTCCCCAGCACAAGGAAATCCTCTTCCTACCTTTCAACTCTCAAATATCCCACAAAAACATAAATTCCGTACTACCAATATCTTGGACCATGAACAACAAACTCTTCTTGACAGTCTTTGGAACAATAGAAACAATACCCAATTTCTCCAATCCATGAAAAATCTTAGTCAATATTTTCAAGACCAAAATGCAAAACCAAGCCACATTATCCCATATAACTCTACATCACATCAACCTCAAACAAAAATTTATTCCCCACCAACAGTTGAACACTTTATTGCCCAAGATCGAGCAATAAAACTATTAGAAACTGAAATTGAAGTTAAGAAAAAAGGAATTGAAGAACTCAACAAAAAACTCCAGAAGATAACTGAAGACTACAAAGAAATATCTCAGCATATGATCCAAAATCAGAAACAAAAAGAAGAAACTCTTGAAAGATTCCCTCCAGTTATTCAAGATGTACAACAAATCATTCTACAGAAAGTTCTCAAAACAGCCTATGAAGATTTTGTCCATACTCAAATACTTCTTCGAGAAATGGCTAAAGACAACATACATCCTCATGGCATGGCACTCTCCGTTGATCTGTATCAAGACTCAACACATCGCCATCAAGATTGTCAATGTGAAAAAGGCTTCTTCACTGTCAGAGCATCTTTTGATCTGTCCTCCTGGAATGACCAAGACATAAAAGGAATATCATTCAGTGTTGAAAAGTTACTACAATATGGCATGATCAGCAGACTAGTACTCACAAGGCCAAAACAGATCAAGTTCCTACAGAAGCATTGGAAACTTTCATATCTACTATCAAAAATATTCAAGAAGCTAAAACTGCCTGCAGTCATAAATCTCTCAATCAAATCAATTCCACCAGGATATAAAGAAGGATACTTGGAAGATGCACGACATCAAATTACTATGGAATTATTCATGAAGTTTGTTCCGTATCAACTGCACATTCCAACTGAAGTATTCACAGAAGAAATGTAGTCATTCACTACTCCAGTCACTGAACAACTGTCCTTATGGCGAGCTTTCACCTTCATCAGTATCAGACAATCTTATTATTATCCCTTAGCAATGGAGAATTCCACTATGAAAGTCTATTCAAGAAAAGAGGTACTTCCTATAGGCATTCCATTTGCAAACCTCAAATACAATAAACCTTCAGCAGTTCAACACTTTAAAGACATAAATGCAACCATCTCACTCCAACACATGGGAGACTATTCTTCAAGTTATCTCCCAATAATTGAGGATCAAGATGACGATCTTCCTTTGGGTGTTCCTCGTGGTCATTTACCAACTGATCCAGAAGACTCTCCACTCCATCCACATGAAGACATAACTATTGCTCATCTTTTGGTGGACTAAAGCAGTGTTGTTTATTTTTATTATGTAAAGAAGTCGGTGTTTGTTTTTTTTAATGTGTAAAATAGGTTTGTAACTGTAGCAACAGTAGTTTTAATGTTGAAAGGCATGCTTGTAATAAGTGGGTTAGGTAACTATCATGTTTGCTACATGATAGTTTGGTAAGTGTCTTGTCTTTAATAGTGTCCAACCATGGTTAAGTTAGCTAACCATAAGTTTAGTTACTTAAGGGGTAAGTCTCTTGGAGCCTATATAAGGCCCCTTAGTTTGTAAGGAGTGGGCATACTTACCCACATCCGAATCTCATCCACCCTCATCTATCTTGGGATCCTTGCATCCTTAGTCACATCCTTTGTATCCCTCTCATCCCCATCAATGCAATAAAGAAGTCCCTATTTGTTTATACATCTCTCTCCCCTTTATTTTTATGCTTATGCTTCCTTCTCTCTAACTCTTGAAGCTTCCGCCCTAACCGTTACTTCACCCCGGATGACCCCAGCATCCAAAGTAAGTTGAACGGCATCCCCAACATCCACGTCCTCGAGGAGCAGGCGCATGTGGATCTAGTGGTATCAGAGCTACAGTAACTTTCCTCAACAAAAACCTCAAGGTAATGTTTACCATGCAGGGTTAAAACCCTTAACGGGGTCCCCAACATGTAGATAGTAAGTTTTATCTTGGTAGTATAGTTTTTATTTGATCCATGAACCATTATCTAAAAATCTAAAAAATGAGTTTTGTACAGAGCTTTTGAAAAAGATTTTGAGCTTAAAAATGAACCTTTTATGTGAAAAGAGTTAATCTAAGTAATATAAGGAGTAAGAAAAACTGGAGAACACCAAACAATACCCGTCTGAAGGACAGGAGGTCCGTTTAGGGGAAAAAGAGTGTGGAGGTAAGTCTGAACTCTGAAAGTTGGACAAGATGAACTCTCACATATTAAAAGATAATCATTTGAATTGCTAAAAATTACTCTTCTAAGTAATTATGCAAAGTGGAACACTCAGGCTTTGGAAACTGGAGACTCTACAAGGGTGGCTTAGTACCGCAGACAGGGAAAGGTTAGTACACTCTAAGACGGTAAGGTTCAACGAGCCGACAGAGAATGTCCATGGTGAAAAGAAGTTTAATTTTTCAAAAACCCATAAAAACTAAAAAACCAACAAAAACCAAAAACAAGTTTTTACTTTCAATAATTATGGATCAAATAGAGTTATTTACCAAGTTTAACTTCTATCGTATTACATGTTGTGGATCTTGTTGTTGCATAAGAATTCTCTCTTATTTATTTCAACTTGTTGCAAAGTAGTAGTAATTTTATTTTACTGCAAAGTAGTAGTAATTTTATATTTTCTGCAAATCTTATTTCAGTTTAATATAAAAACAAAAGAAATCAAAGTTTATACAACAAAATATCAAAACAAATATCAAAAAGAAAGAAATCATAAATTATCAACTAATCAATCAAAAATAAATATTAAAACATCAATGAACCAAATTCTTAAAGAAACAATAGAAAAGATAATCATAATACAAGTAATATGTACTACAATAATAATATTTATCCTTATAAACATCATGATAATATTAAGAAATCTTAATATCTTATCAAGATAAAAAATAAAAATGGATGCAAAAATAGATTTAATTATTAAAAAATTAAACAATCTAGAAACACAATTATTAAAATTAGAAACTATCTTATCCAATCTAGACTATGTAGAAAACAACATAAAAGAAAAAGAGAATCATAAAAATGAAATAGATAATCTATGCAATCAAGTGAAAAATATTCAATTAGGAACAAATCAAAAGGTAAGAAAACCAATAACACCATTTAAAATATGGACTAAAGAAGAATTATTAAAACCACCAGAATATAAATTAAAATTCCCAAGAAATGAAACATCTACTTGAAACAACAGAATATTATAAAATCGAATTAATTAAAATAAGATATTATCCTTTAGAAGAATTAAATCAATATAACTTAAAAGATAAAATAAAATATCAAAAATATATATGGCTTAGTGAAGTAGAAGAATATTTAATAGAAAAGTTAAGAATTATAGAAAATGGATAAGAAGAAGAAAAAGACCAATTAAACAATTGGAAAATAAACTTAATACAAAAATTTGATAAAATAAAAACAAAATATGTCGAGAGAAAATCAAGAAAACTCAAGAGAAAAAACTATAGTAAAAAGTATAGGTAATATTAGAAGATTTTCAATTTTAAATCATCTAAAATATACCAATCATATTAATGAACATCAAAAAAGAAAAGAAGTAACATACACAATTGAAGAACAACAAAATAAAGCAAGAGATAAGAATATAAAATTAATCCCTGTAGAAGAATTATATAAATTTGGAATATTTGAAACAAAAACAAAAATATATGAACATTATGATGAAATGGAAATATGCTGCACAAATGATGAAAAACAAATTATATTAGATTTAATAATAGAAGAATCATATAACAAACTTATATCATCAGGTTATACATTAATCCATTTAGGTCTCTTAATGTTAGGAGTAATAAGATTACATAGAAAAGGATTAGGAACAAGAATTTTAGTAAGCTTAGTAGATATAAGACAAATAAAAAATATGACAAAAGCAACTATAGAATCCATGGAAGTATATATGAATATAGATCACCCAGAAATCATATATATCACCCCAGACTTTCTAATCCCACTGGAAACATTTTATAAATATATAAAATTAATAATAAATTCAAAAGGATATGCCATGATTTCAAATGCAGCAAATTTAATAATAACAAAAACATTCACGGGACAACTAACAAACAGTTGTAAAATCAACTATATCTTTGTTGCACAACCGCAAGCGCACGGTTTTTTTCCAAGTAGTAAATAAGTATCGATCCCACGAGGACCAAGTGTAATTACCAACCTATTGCAACAAGAGGTTATCTAGACAATTAAAAAGATGAGAATTAAGAACAACAAGAAACAAGGAATGAAACACAATCAGTGGTGAAGGGACACAGGGTCGCTGGATCGTACTTCAGTTAATATAAACTTAGGTTTGGGAACTCACCACAAGGTATAATATGAACGATGTGTTGGATCTAGGTTATAATTGGGTAGATCTCTTGAAGGGCATTAATCCTAAACTACTTGTCACTCTCTTTCAAGAGATAACAAGTTAGACCTTGATTAGGCTACCTCTTACTTTCGTGGTAGATAAACCTCTTCAAAACCTGATTAAGTACAATGATTAAGGCAAAGACCCTCAAGAATTACCTTTTCGGTATATTCGTGGTGATTAAAGAGGTTCCAAGACCCAAGTTAACCCTCTCAGCCAACCTAGATCTCTAAGATAGCAAGCAATGCTTTCACAATCACAAGTCTGTGACTCAAATCGAAAATCGACTCAAGAAATCTACCATTAAGCATAAAAAGATCCATACAAAAAGTGTCAACACATCATACACAAAACACCTTGGGTTAATCCCAAACCTAAGAAAAGTTCTACTCACACACCATCTTAGTTACAAAGAAAAAGATAGAAAGAGAAGAAAGTCTCAGAAAGCAACACAACAAGTCGAGAGAACTCCCTATGATGTCTACAAGGTTTGATCTTCAATTTCCAGCTCTCCTTCCTTCTTCAACCCTCTCCGTGTCTTCGTGATCTTCCCTTCTTCCCTTTTCAGCCGCCAGCCCCTTTTCCTGATCTTTTTTCCCCTTTTTTAGAGCCCCTTTATGGTCCTCTTTATAGCCAAAAGATAAAAAGTCGGGCCCCAGCTCACTTTTATGGACCATGTGTACTTCTCAGAAACCACGTATAGGTTGTGTTTCTTCCCGGGCCTCGTGTTTCTCACCCAATTCCAGCTTCCTACAATGAAAAACAACTAGAAAAAGTAGATTGTACAAGGAGAAAGGGAAATGACCATAAAAAAACTAGGAAAAAAATGCATGAATACTAGCTAAATGCATGATGTTTATAATGCAATTTATATGTGCAACAAACTCCCCAAGCTCCCGAATTTTGCTTGCCCTCAAGCAATGTTGCAATTTAGACAACATGACAAGGGAAGTTAACGTAATTCAAATGATGACATTATCTAGCACAGACACAAGCATAACTTATGAATAGAGTTCATAAAGGTCATGGAGTAATTCAAACTTCTCCCATAGGATAGACCGCATACCCGAGCATCACAAAAGAATTTGATTCACCTCACATGCAAATGGTCCTGACATTTAAGATAGGATATATAGATGCAATGAGTTTTAGAGACTTCATAGAACTCCCTAACACAATCCATGCCAAGTTGCTTTATTAGAGGGATCAATAGGATTTCTTTTAACCATTCATTGATCTTTTTCAATTCTTTGTCCGACTAACATAGGATGTGATCTCGAAGGGTGCACATGCGGGTTAGGCACAAGAGCCACCCTTCTACTTGTTACAGTCCTACATAGACACACTCATGTCTCGATAGCAAAATAGCCCTATGAAAAACAGAGGAGTGCTGCCATAGACCTCTTTTCGCTTTTTCAGCTCAAAATTCAAAAACATCACCTATATCATTTCCTCTTATTTGAGAACTTAACTTAGGCAAAGAGAATGCTATGGGATCACAAAAATCTCAAGAAGAACCCATTGCAAATGTATATACTAAATTAAAATGCAAGATCATAAGCAATGAGATTAGCAAAGTTAGACTCATGCAAATGCAAGTGCGCAAATTCAATCACTATTAGATAAGAAAAATCTATTCCATGGCCTTTTTTGTGTCATGCTACACAATCCATCATAGGATTCCTGATGACAAGTCTTTTTGAAATCAACTCAAGATAAATATGCAAATGCAAGTGCGCGAACGGATGCATGAAAAGATGCAATGCAACTACTAAACTAACTCCCCCAAGCCTACTTCAAGCATTGCCCTCAATGTTAAGAAATTAATTAAAAGTAAGCAAATAGGGAGTAGAGAACTGACCGGATCACTGTGGAGGAGGAAAGTGGCCTTGCTCGACTAGCCATTCGTAGATTGAATTAGTTTGTTGCTGAAGCCGGTTTAAGATTAATTGGTCGTTGTGCTTATTGTTCAGCAGCAATGGAGTCAAGGGCAGTCATGATGCGTGGGAGATAGTCTCAGCACTGCTGGAATCGTCGCTGGGGGTTGTGGAGCTTGTTCCGGAGGGGATTTCTAGCATGTTGTGGTGCAGGAGGGTTCGAGCCGAGAAAATCCCCGCTTGTCGCGGGCGGTGGACGAAAGTGGTCCGCTGTGGTCGGGAAGAGGATAACGTGGTGTCCCTTTGAGAATGAGGTAGTGGACATCAGCTTCTTTGACGATCATCTTCATAGCAATGCAAGCTTCCATGTCCAACCGAATATTGCCTAGAATACTCTGAAACGGAGACAGGTCACAATGAAAAGCAAAGACAATAGGAGTAATAAGACCACCAAGGACAATGTCTCCTGAGGAAGCCTTGCCTACTTTAGCAAATTGACGAGCCATGTGGGGAACCAAAGGTTCTAAAAGGGGTGTTGTGGAGCATTGCCCAGAGAAACATGAGCTCGGACTGCCTAACAATGGCCTCACACTCACCACGATCAAACAAAGAAAGGGCCATAATCACGGTGGATGAAGCGGAAACATGGATTCCTAAGACCTGGTCTGCTCTAGCAGCTTGAGGGTTCATATTTGGGTTCATTGGTGAGGGTGTGCCAAAAAGTCGCTGGCATCAAAGTCTTTAGGTGTCCCGCGGTCACCACCAGCTTGAAGACCGAAAAATGTGGTTAAATTGAGCCAAATTAAGCTTAAAAATCCTCGGGTCGAGGAGTCTAAATGTGATTTCACCTTCGCTCACTACCGGACCGTGACAGACATGGACATCAACTGAGCTTAAGAACTCTAGGGTGAGGCGCTCATAAGTGGGGGAATCTCATGTTGACAAATGCGGTCCACCCTAGGTTGCCTACCATCCAATATACATCATCAAGGATACCCAAGGTGCGGAGAAGATTGTCATCAACATACCGGTCGGGATGATTTTTCCGCTTAGAAAGAACTCGTACCTATTCCTTTGAAAGCATCCTTGAATATGATGTGGTGAGTGGAAGCGCTATGCACTGCTCAATGTTGGGGTGGCTCGCCCGGGAGGAGGTTACGGGAGGTCGGGTCCTCGAGTCGGGTTGCAGAGCAATGCTGCGCCTCGTTCTCCGGTCTCGCATGATGAAAAGTGCCACCGGGCGGAACTCAGGGTGAGATTGTGAAAAAGGCCGGTGAGAATGGGGGGGGTTGGTTATGGAGTTAGTAATGGAGTTTTTAGGTTGATGGTTTGATCTTTGAGAGAAAAAGTGGGGGAGGGGGTTGTGTTAAAAATATGTGAATGTCGGAGATGGGATGATGAGATGGGATGATGGATAGTTGATAGGGATGGGAGAGTTATGAGAGTGTCTTGGTAGTAGGAAAAAGGCAATGTGGAGTAAAGCCAAGGACAAGAAGATCATTGGGGAAGGCATAGGTAGTGTTTAGGTCGGGCCTTGGGGCGAGCGAAAAAAAGTGATGGGGGTGGGTGGAAAGTGGGAGTGGACATTGGGATTGGGAGCGTAAGACCGGAAATTTGAGGGAAAAACTGCTTCGATTCTCCCGACCGCTGCACGATCCACACCGTGTTTCCCCGACGCACTCGGTCTGTGTTTCATACAGGTGAACCCGACGAGTCCGCATGGGTCAGCCGGTAGTCTAGATCTCAGACATTTGAACATCAAATGAGCTGAAAAGAGCTCTGGGACAACTCTGAACCTGCAGAAAACAATTGAACTTAAATCGGCTAATATAATTGAAAAATTTGTAACATAACCGTAAAAAAATTAAAAACAAAGACCGAAAATCAAAAGGAAAAAACAGAGCTCGTTTAAGGTCACGAGCACGACCCTCTTTTTATTCATTTATTCAATGATGGGAGGAGTTAGAGAGAACATAAGTTCTCCCTTTCTCAATAGGTTCTCCAACAATGTAATGCTTCGCCTTTTGCCCATTAACCTTGAAAGTGCCTGTTGTTGCACTGTGAACCTCAACAGCGCCATACGGGAAGACCTTGTTCACTGCAAAAGGTCCTGACCATCTCGATCTTAATTTCCCTCGAAAAAATCTTGAGTCGTGGAATTAAAAAGCGGGACCAAATCTCCTTCCTCGAAATTCTCTCGCAAAAATCGCTTTGTCATGCCATACTTGGTTCTTTCCTTGTACATCTTTCGAATTTTCATAGGCATCCAATCTCAATTCTTCCAGCTCTTGTAATTGAAGCTTCCTCTTATCTCCTGCTGTCTTCATATCAAAAATTAAGAGCTTTAACCGCCCAAAATGCCTTGTGTTCCAACTCAACCGCAAAATGACAAGCCTTGCCATAAATTAAACGAAATGGTGTCATGCCAATTGGGGTCTTGTAAGCTGTTCTATATGCCCATAAGGCATCATCAAGTTTCAGTGACCAATCCTTTCTTGTTGTTGAAACCGTTTTCTCAAGTATGTTTTTGATCTCCCTATTTGAAATTTCAGCCTGCCCACTTGTTTGAGGGTGGTACGGTGTGGCGATCTTATGTGTTACCCCATATTTTCTAAGGAGGCTTTCAAATTGTCTTTCTATGAAGTGTGATCCTCCATCACTTATGACAGCTCTAGCAACTCCGAATCTTGGAAAAATTACCCGTTTGAAGAGCTTAATTACAGTCCGGCATCGCTTTGTTGGGGATGGAACAGCTTTCAACCCATTTGGAAACGTAATCCACGTACCACAAGAATATATCCGTTGTTGCATGAAGATGGAAACGGCCCCATGTAATCTATTCCCCAAACGCCAAAGATTTCCACTTCAAGGATGTAATTAAGAGGCATTTCATGCCTTCTTGAAATGTTTCCTGTTCTTTGACAATGATCACAAGCAAGCACAAATCTCCTCGTGTCTTTGAAAAATGTAGGCCAATAAAACCCAGCTTGAAGTATTTTTGGTCAGTAGCTTTTTGAAGAGCTATAGTGACCACCATAAGATGAAGAGTGACAATGGAACAAGACTTTTTTTCTCGCTTCATCTTCGTGGATACACCTTCAAGTATTCCATCAGCACATCGCTTTATAAAGAAATGGTTCATCCCAAAAAAATAGTATCTCAAGTCCGAAAAGAACTTTTTTTCTTCTCATTGAATTTCAGTGTCCGGTGGCGTAATTCCACAAACTAGGTAGTTCACAAAATCGCATACCATGGAGTGTCAATTGTGGAGATCCTCAAGAATCTGCTCATCGGAAATGCATCGTTAATAGCCAGCTCATTCTCTCCATTCTTTTCCACAACTTGATGCAATCTTGAGAGGTGGTCGGCTACCACATTTTCTGCACCTTTCTTATCACGAATCTCAAGATCGAATTCTTGAAGGAGGAGAATCCACCTAATTAGCCTTGGCTTTGCATCCTTTTTGCTTAGGAGATATTTGATCGCAGATGATCCGTGTATACTATCACTTTGGAGCCAACGAGGTAGGACCCGAAATTTGTCAAAAGCAAACACAACCGCCGGAGTTCTTTTTCTGTTGTGGCATAGTTGACTTGGGCTTCATCTAACGCTTTGCTTGCATAGTAGATTGCATTCAATCTCTTTTCCTTCCGCTGGCCAAGCACGCCTCCCATAACAGTAGTCGCTCGCGTCAGCATGATTTCAAAGGGCAACTCCCAATCAGTGGTGAATTATTGGTGCGGTGGTTAATGCCTTTTTTTCAACCTGCGAGCGCATTCAAACGAGTCATGATTAAAAATCAAAAAGGAACATCATTAGCTAACAAATTAGTTAAGGGTTTTGCAATTTTGGAGAAATCCTTTATAAAGCGCCGATAGAATCCTGCATGTCCTAGGAAACTACGGACTGCTTTAACTGTTGTAGGTGGCTGCATCCTCTCTATGACTTCCACCTTCACTTTGTCCACTTCAATGCCACGTTCGGACACCACATGTCCCAGCACGATACCGTCCTGTACCATGAAATGGCACTTCTCCCAGTTAAGGATGAGGTTCATTTCTTGACACCTGTATAGCACTTTAGACAAGTTAGCTAAGCATTCATCAAAGGTTGTGCCATACACCGAAAAGTCATCCATAAAAATCTCCATGATGTTTTCAATAAAATCTGAAAAAAGTGCTGTCATGCAACGTTGAAAGGTGGCGGGAGCATTACAAAGACCAAATGGCATCCTCCTATAGGCAAAAGTGCCGTAAGGGCAAGTGAATGTGGTCTTGTGTTGGTCACTAGGATGGATAGGAATTTGGTAAAAACCAGAAAATCCATCTAAGTAACAAAAATGAGAGTGTTTAGCTAACCTTTCTAGCATTTGATCTATAAAAGGGAGTGGGTAGTGGTCTTTCCTTGTTGCTTTGTTCAATTTCCTATAATCTATGCACATCCTCCAACCCGTGACAATTCTAGTTGGGATTAATTCATCATTTTCATTTTTCAAAACAGTCATGCCTCCTTTTTTGGGAACTACTTGCACAGGGCTGACCCACTCACTATCGGAAATTGGGTAAATCACACCGGCATCAAGCAATTTAAGCACCTCTTTCCTAACAACTTCCTTCATATTGGGGTTTAGTCTTCTTTGGTGCTCAATAGAAGGTTTAAAATCAGGTTCAAGTAGAATTCTGTGCATGCAAATTGATGGTTGTATTCCTTTCAAGTCATCTATTGTGTATCCTATGGCTTTTTGGTGCAATTTAAGCTCATTGAGAAGTTTTTCAGATTCCACTACGCTTAGGGTCGAGCATTAATAATCACGAGGATATGTGGAATTAGGTCCAAGAAATTCATACCGAGAGTGGATGGGAGAGGTTTTAGTTCTACCTTGGGAGCTTTACAGTCTTCTGGGTTGTGTATTGTGGAAATTGGTTCCAAAATTTCAGTTATGAGTGCTTGGGTGTTGCGAAATTTCTTAGACTGCAGCAGTGTGCACATTTCTCATTCTCACCATCTTCATTATCTTTCTCGCTCATCTTGTACCAAACACAAGCTGGGACGGGGTCTTTGGAAATGTGTTTTGGCAACTCTTCTTTGATAGCTTGTTCAAGTAGATCAACCCTACAACATGAACTTTCAACAAAAGAGTGTTTAACGAGTTAGCCAAATCAAATTCTACTTTTTTTCTTCACCAGCAGTTAAAAGAAAGCTTGCCATTTTTAACATCAATAAGTGCCCTACTGAGTTTGCCAAGAAGGGTCTCCCCATAATGATTGGAATTTGAGTGTCTTCCTCCATTTCTAACACCACAAAGTCAGCGGGTACAAAGAACTTACCGACCTTGATTGGGATATCTTCAAGAATACCTATTGGATGTTTGACGGATCGATCTGCGAGCTGCAAGGAAATTGTTGTCGGCTTTAACTCTCCCATGTATAGTTTCTTGCACACTGACAAAGGCATCAAGCTTACACTTGCACCAAGATCACATAGAGCCTTCTCAAAGCTTGCTGCCCCAATTTCACATGGAATCGAGAAGCTGCTTGGGTCCTTCAGTTTTGGACGCAATTTGTTTTGGATTAATGCACTGCACTCCTCCGTTAATACCACTGTTTCATACTCTTCTAATCTCCTTTTCTTAGACAAAATATCCTTCAAAAACTTCGCATATGATGGAATTTGTTGCAAAAGCTTACGTGAAAAGGAGCGTTGATGTATAACTTCTTAAGAACTTCTAAAAACTTTCCAAATTGCTTGTCCAACTTGGCCTTGGCTAACCTTTGTGGAAATGGCACTGGTGGCACGTAAGGTTTTGGAGGTATATACCTCGGTGTTTCATCAACTTTTTCTGCATCTCCACTGTTGTGTTCAGTTTGCTTTGTTGTGTATCATTTTTTCAAATTTGGATTCACCCCAATGTTTTTCATTTTCAGACTTGTTTTTGACTTGGGATCTTCCAATTGTTTTTCCACTCCTTAGAGTTATAGCTTTGCAATGCTCACTTGGATTAATTTCGGTTTTCCCGGAAACATCCACGGGGAGTGCGGATGAAGAACTAGCTTGTTGAGCAATCGATTTTCCAGACATTTTTGTTGTGGGTAGCCAAGGAATCAACCTTAGAAGTAAAGTCTGCCGAATTGCTTCATTCATGACTTGACCTTGTTGCTTAAACTCTTCATTTTGCTTGGCTTGTGTTACAACAAAATTCTCTAGCAAAAGCCTCCAAATTTGACTTACTTGCAGGTTGTGGATTAGAAATTCTCCTTTGGAATCCTAGTGGTACGTCTAGGGGACATTAGAGTCGTGGTTTTTGATCAAAGTGAGGGTTGATTGCTCTTGTAGGAAAGATTAGGGATGATTTCGCCAACCCGGGGTTGTAGGTGTTGGAGAATGGATCATTAACGGGTCTTTGAGTGAAATTGAGATAGTTCATTTGCTCCACGATGGTTACGAAGAGGGGATGCGATCGATTGACGATTCATGACTAGATGTCTGTGGAACCCACAGATTTCACATGTAGCATTGGCAGCACTTGGAGCATTCGGTTTGTCAAATTTTTGAGTTAAAAGCATCCACCTTGGTTGCAATTAAGTTTAAAGGTCTCCACCTCATGTCTTCCTGCGAGGTTTTTGGAGTGGTGCTTCTTTCACTTGCCCATTGGCAATGGTTGAGAAACCATGTCTTCAATTAAATTATAGGCATCATCCACTTTTTTTGTTCATCAAAAGCACCTCCCGATGCGAGCATCAAGCTGAAATCACGAGAGTTATAGTTTAATCCACTGTAGAATGTTTGCACAACCAGCCATTTCTCCAAGCCATGGTGTGGGCATAGTCTCATAAGTTCCTTGAATCTATCCCAAGCTTCATACGGTGATTCACCATCCTTTTTGATAAAAAAACCCGGTGATTTGGTTCCATAGTCGAGACTGTTTTTGCTTGGCGGGAAATACTTAGAAAGAAAAAAACTTGGAGCAATTGATCCCATGTTTTGATAGAGCCTTCGGTGAGTGAATGTAACCAAGCTCGAGCCTTGTCCCGTAAAGAGAATGGAAAAAAGTCACGAGTCTAGCGCATTACGTGGGACTCCATTGAGCTTAACGATGTCGCGATGATTCGAGAAAAAAAGCAGAGATGGAGGTGTGGATCTTCTCTTGGTGAACCTCAAAGCTGATTCTCTGAATTAATGACATGAGTCTTTGGTTGCATGTTGAAAAATTGTTTGCTTCAACCGGTGGCATTGCAATCTTTGGAATGCAATCCTTGAGCACTCGGGGCTGCAAATTCCTTCAAAAGTTTTACTATTATCCTCCATGTTTGATGCTTGTGAGGACTCTTTAAGCTTGGCTTTCCTTTGATATTGAAGTCGAAAATCCCTCTCAAATTCTTGATTAGGTTCTAACGAGACTTCAAGACTTCTATTTCTTTTGCATAGAATGAGAATTGACATGCAAAGAAAACAAGTTAAAGGAGTTGGACTAATTGGGAAAAACAGAGAATAAAATGCCTAGTCTAACCAGGTTGCAATTCAATTAATATCACACTATAGTCCCCGGCAACGGCGCCAAGAACTTGTTACACAACCGCAAGCGCACGGTTTTTTTCCAAGTAGTAAATAAGTATCGATCCCACGAGGACCAAGTGTAATTACCAACCTATTGCAACAAGAGGTTATCTAGACAATTAAAAAAAGATGAGAATTAAGAACAACAAGAAACAAGGAATGAAACACAATCAGTGTGAAGGGACACGAGTGCGGATCGTACTTTCGAGGGCTAATATAAACTTAGGTTTGGGAACTCACCACAAGGTATAATATGAACGATGTGTTGGATCTAGGTTATAATTGGGTAGATCTCTTGAAGGGCATTAATCCTAAACTACTTGTCACTCTCTTTCAAGAGATAACAAGTTAGACCTTGATTAGGCTACCTCTTACTTTCGTGGTAGATAAACCTCTTCAAAACCTGATTAAGTACAATGATTAAGGCAAAGACCCTCAAGAATTACCTTTTCGGGTATATTCGAGGGGTGATTAAAGAGGTTCCAAGACCCAAGTTAACCTCTCGACCAACCTAGATCTCTAAGATAGCAAGCAATGCTTTCACAATCACAAGTCGTGTACTCAAATCGAAATCGACTCAAGAAATCTACCATTAAGCATAAAAAGATCCATACAAAAGTGTCAACACATCATACACAAAAACACCTTGGGTTAATCCCAAACCTAAGAAAAGTTCTACTCACACACCATCTTAGTTACAAAGAAAAAGATAGAAAGAGAAGAAAGTCTGCAGAAAGCAACACAACAAGCTGAGAGAACTCCCTATGATGTCTACAAGGTTTGATCTTCAATTTCCAGCTCTCCTTCCTTCTTCAACCCTCTCCAGGTCTTCAGATCTCCCTTCTTCCCTTTTCAGCCGCCAGCCCCTTTTCCTGATCTTTTTTCCCCTTTTTTAGAGCCCCTTTATGGTCCTCTTTATAGCCAAAAGATAAAAGCTGGGCCCCAGTCACTTTATGGACCACAGGTACTTCTCGCAAACCACAGATAGGTTGTGTTTCTTCCCAGTCTCCAGGTTTCTCAGCCAATTCCAGCTTCCTACAATGAAAACAACTAGAAAAAGTAGATTGTACAAGGAGAAAGGGAAATGACCATAAAAACTAGGAAAAATGCATGAATACTAGCTAAATGCATGATGTTTATAATGCAATTTATATGTGCAACAATCTTAACACCTAAAAATGCAAAATCATTTTTAGAAAATCAAGGACTAAAAAGAATAGAAGAAAAACTTTACCAATCAGAAATGTTAGAAAGAAGTGAATGGAACATCCAACCCATAGATATCCCAGCAACATCAAACAGACCAAGTAATGCAAAATTTTATGAAAATATTGATAGAAGTACAAGTGTAAGAATGATAAACAAAGGTATAAAAATCGAAGAACTTCAAGAATAAAATGGATTTAATATATGTAATAGATCCAGAATTAATTGAAGAACAATTAAAACCATTAAGAAAATACCTAGGAAGTATAAATGTATCTATAACAGACCAAATAAAACATAGAAGAGCAATCTGGCTGATATGTGTAAAAGATTATGTAACAATGAAAGAATTTTATAAAATAAGCTCAAAAATATTAATAAAAACAGCAACAGTAAAATATGACACTCAAGGAAATTGGATATGGAATACAAAATATATACCAAGAAGAGAATTATACCCATTAGAACATCAACAAAGAAAAATTAGACTAGAAAAATGGAAAAAAATCCATTGAAGAACAATTTAAATCTATTGAAAGTTGTTATACATGAAAGAATTAATAGATTCAACAGATATAAACTTAATAGATGATTTAATAAATAACTCAATTAAATATACAATAAAAGAAAATTGAAGTCTAAAAGAAGAATTAAAAATAAAACAATGTATGTGGTTAAAAGGAGTTAAAAGATATATAACTCTAAGAGATCAAATTAATCATCAAGCAAAATCATTAATAGAAGTAAAATTTAAATCAAAAGAAAAAGATGAAAATGGAAAATCCATATGGAAACCAACAAAAATAAAATATAAAGAATTTCATCAAGATGAATACTTAAAAGAACAAAATAGACTATGGAATTATAGATCAAGACTAAGAAATGAATATGATTCCATAAATATTTGTTATGATTAAAATAAAATGAATAAACAAACTTATAATCTAGATATAAATCCAAAATATCTATTAGAACAATTCAATCAAATTGAAAATTTTGAAAAATGTGAACATAAATTTGAATCATTTAAGATAAATTATAAAACAAAATGTGCTAAATGTTATAAATTCCATATAACAAAGCATAGAGTAACATGTTTAAAATGCGAGTTATCATTATGTCGAAAATGTGTATTAGATTTATATGGTTTTACTTTTGAAGAACAAAAACTAGAAAAAGCAAATAATAAATTTAGACAAGACAAAGAAATAATTGAGCAATTATTAAAAAGGATTAAAACTCTTGAAGAAGAAATAAAAAATTTAAAAGAATAACTAAAAAATAAGACAGAACAAAATAAAAGGAAAAGCATAATTATTCATGAACAAGAGGAAGAAAATACTTCAGATGATTAAGAAAAATAAAGAAAATAATATTGAATTCGGAAAAATGATTGAAGAAATAATACAAGAAACCATAAACTTACCATGTTTACAACAAGAGTTTAATCTCTGTTTATCTCCCTCTGATAAAGGTCTCACAAATCTCCATTATTCTTAACCTTTGGGAAAACATGTAGCATGTAACTGAAAATATTATCCCATAGTTTGTCCATTCGCATTAGAGAAAACTGTGACTGCAAAGCTAGCAGGTTCATTTGCGTTTTCTTTAATTGTGGGAACTATGTAACCAAGTCCCAAAAAGAAATAAACAGGCAAAGGTTTGTTCATCTGAATAATAAGAGTTGTGGCTACAAAACCAGTAGGTCCATACACGTCTCTTGTTATGGTGAAAACCTGGCTATTTTTATACCCCAATACATGCTAAAGCATGAAAAATCATATCTCCAACACATGCAATAGCATGAAACTTTATTTAACTAACAAGCTTATTTTTTGCAGAAATGGCAGGAAAAAATATCTATAACCACACATCCTCTCTTGAACCCCAGTTAAATCTCCCAATATTCCCACCAAACTCCACTCTAAAGTTCAGAACACAAGCCAATCTGAATCCGTCACACAAGTTATTCTTGACAATCTTTGGGCCAATAAACATGACCCAAAAACCCTCATTTCCTTATTTCACTCTCTAGCAAAGTTCTTTCACCAAACAAATGAGAAAATCCAAAATCCACCACATTTACCCTTACCAGAAACACCAAGTGTAAGATTCTCTCTTAAACCCCAAACACTTGACTACATGGCAGAACAAGAAAAGAAAATCAAGACATTGGAAGTTGAAATCTCCAATAAAAATGAAGAAGTTATCCTAGTCAAAGCTCAACTTCAACAAATTACAAAAGAAGCCGAAGAAATGAAGAAAATTATGATTGAAGAAAGAAAACAAAGAACAAAGAAATTTGAACTATTCCCAGAACCAATAGAAGAAGTAAAACAAATCATTTTCAAGAAAGTGATGGCAACTCAATACAACCAGTTTATCTCTGAACAAGAAGTACTGAGGCAACTTGCAAAAGAAGAAATTCTCCCAGCAGGATTTGCAATAGCAGAAAATGTACTCAGAGAATTAGCCCATAAGGATTCTAGATGCCAATGTGAAGAAGGATTCACTGCAGTCAAATGTTCCTTAGACATGTCCCAATGGCATGATCAAGGAATTAATGGTGTTCAGATCAAAGCCATCAATCTTTTCAAACACGGATACCTATCTAGAGTAATGCTGACAAATCCAGAGCAGGGAAACTTTCTAAATGACAATTGGCAGCTGATACATCTTCTACACAAATTTTTCAAAGCTCTTGGATAACACATTGATGGGTATGTCAATTTAGAATTAAACTCAATTCCTCCTTACTATGATGAAGGCTATCCTGATGAAGCACGCCATCATATCAAGATCACTCTCCTTCGCCATCATAAACCTGAACAAGAAAGAATAACTCCTATCCGATTAGAAGATATGATTTTTCCAGGAGATATCAAAAGACAAATGAAGTTATGGCGAGCATGTGCAATTTCAACTGATTGGAAGAGAACTTGCCCTATAATTGCTGATAACCAAAGATGTCAAATAGTGCTGGAAACCAAAATCATGAAGGTATATGTTGATCAGTACATGTTCCCTATATACTGTCCTTTTCCAAATCTCATTTCACAGATGCCAGCTACAGAACTACACATGAAGCAAGTTTGCTCATGGGCAAGAGAATACCGTTTTGGAGACTATTCCAGACTAAGCATTCCAGCAGACATACTAATGATACCAAGTCCAACTGACTCTCCAGAAGGATTAGATGACATTGCTGAAGAAAACTTAGCCAACATAATGGAAGGCTAGGAAGTTTCCAACATCTTTTGACTAAAGCAGTGTTGTTTGTTTTTATTATATAAAGGAGTCGGTGTTTGATTTTTTTAGTGTGTAAAATAGGTTTGTAACTGTAGCAATAGTAGTTTTACTGTTGAAAGGCATGCTTGTAATAAGTGGGTTAGGTAACTATCATGTTTGCTACGTGATAGTTTGGTAAGTGTCTTGTCTATAATAGTGTCCAACCATGGTTAAGTTAGCTAACCATGAGTTTAGTTGCTTAAGGGTTAAGTCTCTTGGAGCCTATATAAGGCCCCTTAGTTTGTAAGGAGTGGGCATACTTACCCACATCCGAATCTCATCCACCCTCATCTATCTTGGCATCCTTGCATCCTTAGTCACATCCTTTGTATCCCTCTCATCCTCATCAATGCAATAAAGAAGTCCCTATTCGTTTATACATCTCTCTCCCCTTTAATTTTATGCTTATGCTTCCTTCTCTCTAACTCTTGAAGCTTCCGCCCTAACCGTTACTTCACCCCGAATGACTCCAGCATCCAGAGTAAGTTGAACGGCATCCCCAACATCCACGCCCCCGAGGAGCAGGCGCATGTGGAAAATATTACCTAAGAACAAAAGGACACCATAACAATTCTAACCACTCATCAGCATAGTAGCTGAATCAATCTCAGCCGTCCAAACTCATTTCTACTAGACCTACCATTGCAAATAAAAAAATATTACCTAAGAACAAAAGGACACCATAACAATTCTAACCACCTAGGTACCATGGTCGTGCACTGTTCATGACACTGTTCATGAACCCAATAAGTGCCTGTCTCTTTCACCCTTACTCTCACCCTACCTTTTTAAACATTTACTTATATATTCCCAATATGAAATTAATTTAAAATTTACTTAAAATAAAAAAATTAAATAAGTTATAAATTAATTACAAATTATTAAATGTTAGCATTGCTAAACCACAAAGATATTTGCAATTTAAATCTAAATTAATTATAATTTATTTAAGAGATTAGATTATGAATAACATGTAGTACAAAACTATTAAATTCATCTTTTATATACAGCAGTATCATCGTGCTTTTACTAATTTTGAAGTATGAATATTTTTACTCTAACTCCAATTAACTTAAAATTATCTTTTAGTTGTGTTGAAAGCAATATTGTTTGATTATATTATTTACTATGAATATTAATATCAAATCCATAGTCACTCAGTTTGATTGGAGAATAAAAAAATAAGGTGATTAACTATGTACATCATTAATGATTTCATTAATTAAATCTTTTTAATATCTCCACATATTGAGAGTATCTTTTTTTTATTTGCAAACTTTTAATTTGATCTTGAAAAAGTTTTTTAAAAAAAATATAAAATAAAAGTTGGAGACCCATTTAATGTGTCAATAAACAAATTTTCAAAATCTAAATTAAATTTGTTGTTTTTGAAAGTTTAAGTAACAATATATTTAGTTAAGTTATAAATATTAATATCAAAACCACCTATGACAATTAAGTCTCGAGTATGAATATTATTATTATTATTATTATTATTATTATTATTATTATTATTATTATTATTACTATTAGTAACATGTTCTATTACATTTATCTCCCTTTGCATAGCATGGGCATAATACTAGTATGTTATATACATAAATATATTATATATAGAATAAGTTTCATTATACCTCTTTAGCATTTTATAAACTAAGGATGTTTTGATGACAATTGTTAGATTATGATCTAACCGTTGTTATTTATAAGGGCGGTGTTTTATTATACTTCATTACTGTTAGATAGTAACAGGCAAACACGTCATCTATTATATATATAGGGAAAACATCATCTAGGGACGTCCCTAGATTTCAAATCTAGGGATGTTTTTAAATCTAAGCCGTTGGATCATCATCCGATGGTTGATTGATTATATAAAACAACTTTGTACACGCTTTTTCTGCATTCGACAGTCGACTATCTGTGCTATAGGCGTGGTTTCATCTTTCGTAATGATAAAAGCTGAGTCGAGTTTTTACATTGGAGTACAATTTCTATGGACGTCACTGATTTGAAATCACAGGGGCAGTCACTAGATGATGGGTTCACGTATATATATATATATACTGTGTGTATCCTGTGTAT